>NC_135712.1:113527958-113788859 GCF_964656455.1 Halichoerus grypus
TAGGAGGAACCTTTGGGAGGGAGAGAGAGAATCTCAAGCAGACTCCATGCTGAGTGTGGAGCCTGATGTGGGGCTTGATCCCTCAACCCTAAACCAAGATCAAGAGCTGGATGCTAAATTGACTGAGCCACCCAGGTGCCCCAGTTGTTGTTCTTTTAGAGTTATTTTATATTTTAGCTCAAAGCAAGTTTTGCTATCTTCCCAGATCTTTGGTCTTCTCACTCTTCTGTTCCTTCAACATGTTGAAGGAGGTCTTTTTATAATCCTGTAGTAAGCATTTCTTTTAGAATGTCATCACCATGGGGTCTGTTTCCCAAATAAATATTGGATTGGCACCTGTTGTATGCTTTACTGAGCACTGGGTGGTGAAATAAATTAATTAGAAGTGAATTCTGTTATTGTGATCAGCAGGTGTTAAACACGATAATCATGAAATAAAATTTTTTGTATAGCACAATGAGTAGCTTTTGTTTAATTTATGAAAGAAAGATTCCTATTAGTTGATAAATAATAGAATTATCATTGAAGAAAAACACTATTAGAATACCTTTATTCCCCTGAAATGATGGAGTTTCCTAAATATTTGCATTTCAACATATTTTAATACTTTAACATGACTTGGTTGTATAAGTCACAAAATAAAGTCACAAAATAAAGAGAAACAAAGGGAAGTAACAGGATTTTTACATGTGTCATTACAATTACAATTATCTAGAAGCCTTCCCATCATAAGAGTTCTGCATAACAGTTGTAACCAACTCTCTTCTATAGAGGTGAAGAGTTTATAAATATAAATATAAAAATAAATATAAAATTGTTTTTCATCATAAAATATAAATTTAATATTATATAAAGATTGTTTTCTTTTTTTTTTTCACAGAAAACTATTTATTCTTCCCCAGAGTCCAACCAGAAATAAGCTTATCAGAAACAACAACAACCAGAAATTTTTGTCTCTTCCCTGACCTACTGGGGAGATTTTCATGAATCATTTCTTTTTTTTTTTTTTTTAACTTTTTAAAAATTTTATTTATTTTATTTTTATTAACATATATTATTTGTTTCAGGGGTACAGGTCTGTGATTCATCAGTCTTACACAATTCACAACACTCACCATAGCACATACCCTCCCCAAAGTCCTTCACCCAGCCATTCCATCCCTCCCACTGCCCTCTACTCCAGCAACCCTCAGTTTGTTTCCTGAGATTAAGAGTCTCTTATGGTTTGTCTCCCTCTCTGGTTTGGTCTTGTTTCATTTTTCCCTCCTTTCCCCTATGATCCTCTGTCTTGTTTTTCAAATTCCTCATTATCAGTGAAATCATATAATATTGTCTTTCTCTGATTGACTTATTTCACTTAGCTTAATACCCTCTAGTTCCATCCATGTCATTGCAAATGGCAAGATTTCATTTTTTTTGATGGCTGCACAATATTTCATTGTATATATATATACCACATCTTTTTATCCATTCATCTGTTGATGGACATCTAGGCTCTTTCCATAGTTTGGCTATTGTGGACATTGCTGCTATAAACACTGGGGTGCATGTGCCCCTTTGGATCACTGCATTTGTATCCTTGGGGTAAATACCCACTAGTGCAATTGTTGGGTTGTAGAGTTGCTATATTTTTAACTTTCTGAGGAACCTCCATACTGTTTTCCAGAGTGGCTGCATCAGCTTGCATTCCCACCAACAGTGTAGGAGGGTTCCCCTTTCTCCGCATCCTCACCAACATCTGTCATTTCCTGACTTGTTAATTTTAGCCATTCTGACAGGTGTGAGGTGGTATCTCATTGAGGTTTTGATTTGTATTTCCTTGATGCTGAGTGATGTTGAGCATAAAGATTGTTTTCTAATATAGATTGTTTTTTATCATAAAATCTAATTAAGATCAGGTTGACAATTATGTCTCCAATGACTGTTATATACAATCGAGATCTTCAGTATTTTCATGTTGAATTTTATGTTCTGAATTTAAAATAAAATTGTGTTTGGGGCACCTGGGTGGCTCAGTCGTTAAGTGTCTGCCTTCAGCTCAGGTCATGATCCCAGGGTCCTGGGATTGAGCCCCACATCGGGGTCCCTGCTCCATGGGGAGTCTGCTTCTCCCTCTCCCACTCCCCCTGCTGGTGTTCCCTCTCTCTGCTGTGTCTCTCTCTGTCAAATAAATAAATAAAATCTTTAAAAAAATAAAATAAATTGTGTTTGAAATTGTCAGAATATTATACATTTTAACATAAATATATCTTGAAGTTCTTTTTAGAATCTTAGCTATATCTTTAAATTAGGAATATAAAATAACTTTTAATCTGAAAATTTTAAACCTATTTATCAAGTAGAGAGTGGCTGGAATTATAATATACTTAGATTTACTGCAGAAATTGATTTTGAATAATAAAAAAGGGCCTAAGAAAGAATATAGAAAAGTATATCAGTGGTCTTTTCAGGAGGTGTTCCAAGCCTGTCTTTCCCCGTGATTTATCTGCTACCTTCCAACAATGTGTTCTATTATTGTGACTTGGCATTCACTGAGCACTTGCAGAAAAGTCCTCACTATACAAACTGATGCTAAGGATGCCACTAGGACTCTGTAACTGCTCTTAGAAAGCTCAAAAATTTAAAAACAAGTTAAAAAAACTTTAAAAATTGTTCTAAAAACTTGAAAGCAAGCCTAATATTCTCATTTAAAGGCTTTTAGCACTGGAAAAAAAAAGAAACCCATAAAATGTATACCGTGGAAGTCAAAGTCACATTACAATTTCACCCATAATATTAAAACATGGCACATTATTGATCTTTTTTTTTTTTTTTTTTTTTTTTTTGAGAGAGCACGCGCACACTTGCATGTGAGCAGGGAAGGGGGCAGAGGGAGAGGGAGAGAGAGTCCCAAGCAGGTTCCGTTAGCATGGAATCTGACTTGGAGCTCGATGTCACAGCGACTTTGAGATCATAACCTGGGCTGAAATCAAGAGTTGGATGCTTAACTGATTGAGCCACCCACGTGCCCCTTGATATCTTTTTTTTTATCTTTGAGTTATTTTTTATCTTTTTTTTTTTTTACTTTTTAAAATTTAATTATGTTATGTTAATCACCATACATTACATCATTAGTTTTTGATGTAGTGTTTCATGATTCATTGTTTGCGTATAACTTTTTTAAAAAGAAAACCCCAGTAGTTTCCTTTTGAAAGGAAATACTGCCAAATGGTAAATGAATGAGTGATAAAAGGAAATTTTAACTACTACAATAATTTCAAAAATTTTGGTGATAGATTTTTAAATGATTAAAATATAATAAAAAAGTTATTGGGAGATACGTCAATACCTTTCTGATGAACAGACATTATCAAAGACGTATAAAAATGCAATGTAAATGATGATTAATTAGTGTTTAAATGCCTAATTTCTTTCTTTCTTTCTTTTTTTTTTTTTTTTTTGGTTTTTGTGATAAACAAGTTGTGGTTACCACAAATAAAGGATAGGGAATGTAGTATGGACTTAGAGTGGATGTGACGTCAGCAATTGGCTGAACCTCTTTTTCAAGTTGTCATTACTGAGGTCCAGAAAATAAGGTGACTTCTCCAAGGTCACAGAGGTACTTAGAGGCATGATTAGCAACCAGGATATCTGACTTTCTTTTTCTAGCACCTGTCTGCCTCCTAATGATGTTTCTATGGACTCAAAAACGCTATGGGTGAGACAGCTTGATGTACACAGAGACTGGAAACAAGCCAGGTGCAAGACAGGAGGGACTAACAAGTTCTTAGGAAATGTGAGAGTATTTGCTCTCTTTGAAAGCATTAAGATTCAAATATTTAAAACATTATGACATCCAACTGGAATATGCCTACAGGCTAGCCAGTTGCCTTTTTGATGATCTAAAGGCATTTTTTTTTTTTTAGCTGCTTAGATATATTCAGTATCTAAAATGGGTTCACATACACGTGTTTAAAAATAGGTATACAATTTCAATTATAGGTTAGACATTTTATTTTGTGGAATAAATTATAAGTAAAAGGTTTTATAAAGAGGGCTGAATAGTTGACAGTGTGCTCATCATTGATAGGATTGATTGATTCATGCATTCATTCATTTATTTTACTGATAGCTTTGGAGGCATTTTAGGAAGTCTGTTTAATCCATCCAGTCAATCACCAGTCTAAAGAGTTGATCATTTTGCTATAGGGCTATGCGGTACCTGGTGGAGCTGTAAAGCTTCCTGTCTTTAGATACTGCAAAAACCTGAAGATCTGATGGTTGAGAACCTGCCTACAAAGAGTAAATAATGGTTTTTAATGTATTTTGCTAGTCACTTGTATAACTTGAATTTTCTATTCAAATACAAATACCTTAAGAGTCCAAAGTATAACAATAAAAATGAACCTTCAATATATTTAATCCTCATGTTAATACTTTAGGATCTTTTAAGATCTATTTCCACTGTGCAACATGTCCTTATTGTATATTTAACCTTTGTGTTGATGCAAAATCAAACCAGTTTCTCACCAGGGCTTTTATTCCAGAATAAGCAAAAAGGGGGAGAGAGGTAAGAGGAATGTTTAGTGACTTTATTTACAAACATTTATTATTTACTTATGTGCAAGACCTTGTAGATGCAAAGCGGTTAAGGAATTTACTCTTGGTTGGGGAGACAACATGAACTCACAGGAAAAAACAGCAGTAGATGCTAGGAGTATCAAATGTCTACTGTGGTGTTACGGCTGTTAATACAATTGAAAGAATACCTCATCCTGGCAAAAGCTAGGGTGGTTTTAGATGGGAAGAAGAAATTAAGGGTGAAAGGGGAAAGGTGCCTACAGAGGCCTAATCATAGGAAGCCATTTGAGCTGTGTCAGGGATATGGGAGGACCTGTGTGTATCCAGAACACACTAAGCCACTAAAGGCATTGTGTAAGAAAGGCAAATATGTTTTGTGGTTCTACAGTGTGCCCCAAAACTTTTCAAACACTATTTTACTTGAAATAAACTTAAAAGTATTAAGACCATCTTCATTTTATTGATTCAGGAAACTAAGTGAGGCTTAAAGAAAGTGAAGATTTGTCTCAGATTTCTGAGTCCAAAGCTACTATTCTTTGCATGGAAATGCACCTGTCTTTCTCAATGTGACTTTGAGCTGGAAATGTAGAAACTTTGTTTTGATTGTCTCCTATTCACACTATTGGTGAGGAAGGATTCCCACCCTATGGTTATGGGGATGGCCAAACACACTACATTCAACATAAGACAGATGAAATTTACCACAGTTTATTGGTCACGTAAACACATAGCCCGAGGGAGGAGGACATCATACACCACCCATGGCTACATGGTGGTCCACTCAGGAGCAAAGTGAACAAGCAGAAGCTGTGGGAGGCAGGCTTTGTAGTGTTAAGAGGGTGAGGTGATCCCTGGTTCCTGTGGGAAGCTATGATTGGCTACTTTGAGTAATTCTGAGGGCTGGCAGGGAACTGACACCCACTATCTAGGGATGAGCGGGAACTGCATTTTTGGTCCAGTTGATAAGGAGGATTGTTCATCTAGGAGGCATTATACACAGGAGAAGAGTGCAGAGAAGCACTTGAGGTTAGGCCAATCAAGACTCTCCTAGTTTCAGATGTCAAGACAGCACATAATATTAATTTAGGTCTTTCATCACACTGTTATAAAACTGTAGGTTAGTTTTATCTTTCTAACTTTCTCCTGTACTTCAAAAAGTTTTGTTGTGTGTTTGTGTGTGTGTGTGTGTGTGTGTGTGTGTGTAGGTAGGTAGGAGCTCCTGACTATTCCTATGTATGCTAGTTTCCTTTTGTATTTCTGGTACTTATCATTCTATTCTTGTTTATTTTCAAGTGCTTTTTTTCTTACTGGCTACCTCCAAAGAAGGTAAGCTCTTTGGGGTGCCTGGGTGGCTCAGTCGTTAAGCGTCTGCCAGCGTCTGCCTTCGGCTCAGGTCATGATCCCAGTGTCCTGGGATCGAGTCCCGCATCGGGCTCCCTGCTCCGCAGAGAGCCTGCTTCTCCTTCTCCCACTCCCCCTTCTTGTGTTTCCTCTCTCGCTGTCTCTCTCTCTGTTAAGTAAATAAATAAAATCTTTAAAAAAAAAAAAATTAAAAAAAAAAAGGTAAGCTCTTTGGGGTGGGGAGGGAACATTTTTAATCATCTTATTTATTGCTGTGTTCCCACTGCCTATAACAGTTTCTGGTACATAAAAGATGCTCAAAAATTTTGTCAAATAGAACAAATAAATATGGTAATAAATTATAGACTTAAAGGTATTTTTATTTGGTGTTGAGACTTTCCCCAATCCCATTTATACACCAACATATATCAAGGGCCTTTCTTGTACCAGCTTCTATTCTTATAATATAGATTCTACCATTAAATAACTTATAGTCTTGCAGAGGAGACAAATTAGTAAAAATACAATTTCAAAACTTGATGACAATAGCTATGCGAAAAAAGAGCACAGGGATTTGGCGGCTTTAAGGTGAGGTTGTACTTGAATAATCAGAAAAGAAGCCATGTTTTTTAATTTTTTTTTTCAATCCAGATAAAGGAAACCCCCAACTTTTCTTAGCTACATAGTCCTGTATTCTGAACTTCTTAAAGACAGGAAATATCAACACAAATATATCTTAAATTTTTTAATGATGGAATTTGATGGAGACAAAGGAGAAATTACAAAAGTTAGGGGTTTTGTTTTTATATGAGTTTTGTCCACATATTAAATGAAGTAGGAAATGAAAGTGACATTAAATAATGAATTAAAATAAGTAATGAAAATAAGTAATGAAATGTGTGTTTAACATATGTAGACACTGAGTTTGCTACCTATTTCATTTATATCTGTGGAACTGTCCTATTGATTTTTTGGTCAGTCAGAATGGGTTTTATGGGGTAAATGGTGCCTCCCTCCCATTCCATAGAGTTGAAAAATATTTTTCCTCATCTGTCTCTGTGCACTTTACAGAAGTTTGTGTTTACAAATAGAATGTGGAGTCTGAGATCCTGTTCACCATAATTCCAATTCCTTTATGGCCCTTTTTATATACCCTTTAGCAATATAGACTAGCACAGAACCATCACCAAAAGGTGGGTTTATGTTCTCATATGTATCCCTGGTTTCCCCTGTTTGAAAATTTAAGCAGGAAATTTATAGGATTTAAGTCAAAGTGCCCTATAGGGAGTCTTAACAGTCTTCATAGTGTGATAGAAACATATTGAGGCTGTGTTCCTTCTGTTTGAAGGTGATCTTGGGATTTTACTATTTTGTAAATTAAAGAAAGGGATTGATGTCATAAATTTATCCAGCAACTCAGTAAAGGTAAGTGATTGCTACAAAGGAGACAGTCAGTATAAAAGAGGGCTTTATATTGATCCGAAGTATAAGCTATAAATTTTTTTCCCTTGAGTTAAAAATACGTTGACTAGGTTGGTACCAGCTTCATGAACATTTATTTGTGGGGGGGAGGGTGGGAAGTTGGGCTCTTAATTGGATATGGCTCTATTTATCTTGCAAGTTTTAAGGATGGCATTTATAAATGGAGTACACATTTAAAATTCTTTAAAATATCAAGTGATGTAAAGAATAGGAGGATTTGGTATATTTCCCTGTGTCTGAGATCCATTTCTCTTTTGAATTTTTGTTGTCATGCCCTTAGGTAAGAAGGAAGTTGTGTAGGTAAACCAGAGAAAGGCCAGTTAGGTGAGGGCAGACCTTGAAGCCATAAAATTGATCCTCTGCTTTTCAAAGAGTTATATATCCCTGATTTTTTTCCTGTCATACTTTTTTTTTTAACATGTCATGAATCAAAATTTTAGATCAGATTTTACTTCTCATTCTCTCTGTGCTTCTTTCTCCCTTCCTGACCACCCCCTCTTTTTTTCTCTCTCATTTTTTGACCCTGTACCCTGAGGACTGCTAATGGATAAGGACTAATTTTAAGATTATCAAACTAAACTTAAAACTTTAGTTATTTGCTTCTGTCTTTTATACATAAAATAACTATTAGCACCTTAATTTCTTTATAGATGGCTGCTTTCATCAAAGATCCTTACATGTAAACTATTTCTATTCATTTTATTTTGTAAATCCCTCTTTTGAAACCAAAATTAAGCGCTAGCTCTTTTTTTTTTCAGGTTTAATTTTGGGGGCTATATGATTTTGGTCTCCACAATTATTCTTTTATGCCCTCTAATGGCAGCCGGAGGAAACTCCTATTGGATCCAATTTCAAGAAAATAAACTTAAAAAGTAAACAAGAAATCACTTAAAGATTTTAATATAAATAAATTTCACACACCAGATATTTTTGCTATAGGAAAAAGACCATATGTTTATTTACTAAACTTTAGAAAGTAGATTTTCTGGTTGATTTGTCATAGTTTTAAAAATATTTATTTGGATGATTATTTTAAAAGCTCTATTTCTAGTTGTTAAAAATCTTTATATGAGTGTATTAGGGTGATAGATATTTTTCCAAAGTGCTTATTTGCTTTTGAATTAGTAAATATATAGGCATGTATATTCATACAAGATACACTTTACAAATCATTTCTGTATTTATCGTTAGGTATGAATGGGAAGGGGAAGATCCAAAAAGGATGAGGAATAGGAAGATCATCACTTTTTACTGTTTCAGCTCTATATGTTTTGAAAACAGCTAGTGAGGGTGGCCTGAGTCTCAAACATCATGGGCCCTCATAGGTGATTCACTTTCCAGGTTTAAAACTTTGAAGAGAGGGGCTCAGTCATTAAGCGTCTGCCTTTGTCTCAGGTCATGATCCTGGGGTCCTGGGATCAAGCCCCAGATCAGGGTCCCTGCTCCGTGGGAAGTCTGCTTCTCCCTCTCCCACTCCCCCTGCTTGTGTTCCCTCTCTCGCTGTGTCTCTGTCAAATAAATAAATAAGATCTTTAAAGAAAAAAAAAAAAAACATTGAAGATAGACTTTCACCACATCTTAAAAATGTGTTTATATTAGCTGGTTCCAGCTTTGTATTATAAGCAGGTGTGTTTTGTTTTGTTGACTTCACTTTTAGTTCTCATTTTACTATTCTCTTTACATTGCTTTCTCCTAGCTCAAGACTGTTGCCTTATATCCAGTTGCAGTTTTTCTGCTTCAATACCATTCTAGAAATGTAGCTTTTGTTCTTGATGATGGCAGGAAACAGAATGGAGGAATCTGCCAACTGGTTGGAAAATAATTCCCCCCCCCCCATATGTCTATGTGCCTTTGTTGGTTGTCCCATAAGAACTACACTGTTTTCTCAAAATGCTGTTAGAAATTTTTCTTGCCTATAGTATTAACCTGGAATAATACTTATAAATATTACTATAACTAGATGTCATTAAGTACATATCTTAAGAGATATATGTTCACAAAATTTTTGGTCTCCTTATAAAAATTTAAAAGTTTTGGGCCAATTCTACCAAATGTTGGAGTATTCTCCAGAATTAGATATAGATATAAAATAGGCTGAACCCACAAAAGCTCTTTGAGCCAGGGACTGTAATGCTAATTATAATAGCTCCTGTTTATTGAACACCTATCATGTGCCAGGCTCTACACAGCTTCTTCTAGTCTTCGTCTCAGCTCTACACAAGGAAGTCACTGTTCTCATTTGACTCACCGGAAAATTGATGCTCAAAGAGCTGGAGTGATTTGCTCAGGGTCACAGTGATGACAGGAGGCAGAACTGGGTTTCTGACTCCACTACGACCTTCATGAGAAGGTTGTCACGGGAGCCAGAATAGAGTTGAGTGTGCTTTTTAATTTTCTCCCTACTGTTCTTTATTACTTTGAATGATCTTCATCTTCAGCTTTAGAATCACATTTGATATAAGAGACAAGGTTGCAATAGAGCTTGAGGAATTAATGCTTTGCAGTTAGAACAGGGTTCAGATTTGGGCTAGGCCACTTCTTTTTAACTTTTTTTTTATGTTATGTTAATCATCATACATTACATCCTTAGTTTTTGATGTAGTGTTCCATGATTCATTGTTTGCATATAACACCCAGTGCTCCATGCAGTATGTGCCCACTTTAATACCCATCACCAGGCTAACCCATCCCCCCACCCCCCTCCCCTCTAGAACCCTCAGTTTGTTTCTCAGAGTCCATAGTCTCTCATGGTTCGTCTCCCCTCTGATTTTCCCCCCTTCATTCTTCCCTTCTTGCTATCTTCTTTTTTTTTTTTTGTAACATATAATGTATTTGTTTCAGAGGTACAGGTCTGTGATTCAACAGTCTTACACTATTCACTGATATGAGGAATTCTTAATCTCAGGAAACAAACTGAGGGTTGCTGGAGTGGTGGCGGTGGAAGGGATGGGCTAGGCCACTTCTGAAGTGTGAGACATCCAGTGAGTTATCTCTTTCCATCTACAGAGAAAGATAATAGTAACCATTTCTTCTTCTTTTTTTTTAAGATTTTATTTATTTGAGAAAGAGTGAGAGAGAGAAAGCACGAGAGAGGGGAGGGTCAGGGAGAGAAGCAGACTCCCTGTCGAGCAGGGAGCCTGATGCAGGACTCGATCCCAGGCCCCTGGGATCATGACCTGAGCTGAAGGCAGACACTTAACCGTCTGAACCACCCAGGTGCCCCAGTGGTAACCATTTCATAGGAGCTTTGTGAGGATTAAATAATACATACTGCCTAACTCATGAAAAATCCTTTATAAATAAGGGCTATTTTTTTGTTGATATTTTTGAATCCTATTGTCTTATTTTAAAGATTAATGATTCAGTTTTAGAAGAAAGGAATAAAAAATGCATGCTGTATATGAATATTATTATCTAGATATTTCTTTGTAACTAGGTATTACCATACACAACATTTTATTCTACTTTACCACTGAGTAAGTGAAAGCACAAAAATACATTTTGCTCTATGTTAATAAATGAAACCCAAGATTCTTATTTTTATGCATGACTTTTAATTACTACTATTTAAAAAATGTAAAATTAAGAAAAATGTAAAATTCCAATAAACTGCTGCTCATCTAACAATAATTTTTTAATGCAACTGAATCTCTGGGCCAAAAATGTAGTTTTTATATCTGGAAACACTAAGGTTTTGTACTGGTTTGGAACATGTGAGGAGATGGAAGTGTTTTCTGACATTAACTGGGAGAAACGCTGACTGAGGGAGATGGAGGGGTGCTAGATACTGTGCTGAGCACTTTGATTTAGAAACTCACCACGAACCCTGTTGGGTACATTTTTCTTTTTTAATCACCCATTTTACAGATGAGAATCTGAGATTTAAGAGTAGCTAAATAACTTGCCGAATGTCACATAACTAATAAGAGACACAGCTAGATGTTTACCTCCAGGGTCCGTACTAATGGCGTTATGTTCTTCCTATTGCTCCGTCAAGCCATTTCCATTTTAAAATAACCACTTACAAAAACAAGCACAAAATAAAAAGGATACAGAAACTGCTTCAGTGAGACTTGTTGGAATGAGCAAAAGAAGAATACTGAAAATGAAACTTTCTAGTATTTGGAACACAGCTAACTTTTATGCACATATGCTTCCTGGCAAATCATTCGTTTAAAAGAATTCTCACATTAAATTAACAATCATTAAGTGACAGAGAATTTAAAAACTGCATGGACAGAGAAATAAAAAAACTTTTTCTGGATCCTGGGGAGGACCCAAAATGATAATGCTATCATTTTAAGTAGGCTTGCGTGTTGCTTATGGTGTAACCATATTACCACCATGCGCCCCCCCGATGAACAAATTACATTTTTTTTTATGTCTGAAAACAGGAATAATAGATAGCTTACTGCTATGCATTCTAAGTATGCAGCTGTCTTATTGATTCCTCCTGGAGGAACTTGCTGACTTCAATAGGTGATACAAGAATAAAAGAATTTAGCTGTTCATATTCCTCAAGGGCAGAGAAGTATATGTCTTTTTTATCCTCTAGCCATGCAGACCCCTAAGCATTTTTCATAATGCATCTGGTTGTTCCATTTGAGTCATTCTCTTATCTTCAAATACCTTGTAACACTTCCCCAATGGGGCTAGAGTTTGCTGCCTCAGCAAGTTAACTGTAAAACTTAAAAGTTTTATGTTTAATAGTGTGAGGCCACTTGGGTCTTTCTCCTAAGTGATGAATATGATAAAACATGGCATTTTGTTAATTTCTGGTACTATTTACAGAATAGTATCTTACAGAATCTGTTTGGTTAGAACAGAAAATAAGTCTTAGAAATAAAAAAGCCCAGATCTTAGAATATAAGATTTTAAGTTTTTATTTGAAACTTAAAGAATGAGCTCACTTACATTTTAATCTGGGTTTTAGACACATCATTATTAGCTTTGAGGGCATTTAAAATAATCATAAGGGAAAAAATCATGTACATGGAGTGAGGGTGCCAGTTTCTAGTCCTGGTCCTGTCATTTCATAGCTTTGGTAAGTAATCTGCCCCTCTAAGTCTTAGCTTCTTCATTTAAAAATAGCCTACCTAAGGGCACCTGGGTGGCTCAGTCATTAAGCGTCTGCCTTCGGCTCAGGTCATGATCCCAGAGTCCTGGGATTGAGTCCCGCATCAGGCTCCGGGCTCCGCGGGAAGCCTGCTTCTCCCTCTCCCACTCACCCTGCTTGTGTTCCCTCTCTCGCTGTCTCTCTCTCTGTGTGAAATAAATAAGTAAAATCTTTTAAAAAAATAAAAATAACCTATCTTTCTTATCACAGGGTTGTTGTGATGGTTAAATGAAGTAGTCTGTAAAAACACTTTATATATCACAGTTCTATAAAAGTATAATGTATTTCTATTTTTTAAAAGACAGTTATGCATATCTGCTTTTAGAAACTTGATTGGCTTTATTGTCCTTGGTTAACAAGAAGAGTTTGCAAACAGGCCCTGAACCCCAATTAAATGAGCAGCATGGTACTAAATACCTAGGAAAGTTTCCCACCTTCCGTCTTTTGACCTGGCCTTCAGAAGGGCAGGTCCTGGAGCAGTCACATGCACTTACTCAAGTGTGTTGTATAAACTCTATTATTTTCTGTGTTTGCCATAATGCGAGAAAGTTGGGAAGCCCTGCCAGGATGATTAAAAATCAAAAGCACATATCTCCCCTGTTTCTCTGAAGGTTATAATCTGATGGGGCAACACATGGATACTCCAGATGATTTAAGAAAAATTATAAAGCACGGTATTGAATTAAAAAAGCTAAAGTGCTGTTTGGATACCCTTGTAATGAGGAAGATTTGAACTGGTGAAATAAAATGAATTTAGAGATTAAGCTTAAAGGAGGCTTTGGCCATGAATTGTGTGGAGAAGGAAATGGGTTATCACTAGAATTGGAGAAAAGGAAGAAAAATGCAGAAGGCAGGAAGAAGGTGGCACTGATGATATTGCTGTTTTAGATGGGCCAAAGTAGGCTGCCATGGGAGAGCTGCATTATGATCATTTGAAAGAAGGCTGTGAATGTTACACTGAAGAGTTTGGATTTGCCAGCTATATTAATTTCCCGTTGCCTCTGTAACAAATTTAGTGGCTGAAAACAATTCAAATTATCCTACAGTCTTGGAGGTTTGAAGTCTCAAATGGGTTGACAAGACTGTGTTCCTTCTGGAGGCTCTCGGGGAGGTTCCATTTCCTTGCCTTTTAAAGTTTCTAGATGGCACTTGCTTTCCTTGATTTGTGATCCCTTCTGGGCATCACTCTGCCCCTTTGCTTCTGTCATCATATTGCCTTCTGTCTGGCTGTGACCCTCCTGTATGATTACCTTGGCTCCACACATAAGATCCAGGGCAATTTCCTAGTCCCCAAAGTCATAACTTAATCACATTGTCCAGTCCCCTTTGCCATTCAAAGTAATATATTTACAGGTTCTAGGGGAAGAGGATGTGGACAGAGTTCTAGGTTTTGAAGAAGTTTAGATGATTTTGGTGTTTCTATATATGATATTTTCTTTATAGTAGTATGTGTGTGTGTAACCACTCATGTGCATACACCCACGCAATGTTGTTTTCAAAAACAGTATTTTACATCTGACCAAATGTACCATATATGAATACCTGTACTGTATGAATGCATTGTATTTATTTCATTCTCCATTGTATACCCATTGCCTACTGAAATGTCAGGCACAGAGTAGATTCATAGTAATTCAATGAAGTAATATTGGGCAAGTAATTAGCCTCTCTACGACAAGACAAATGGTATTTACCAGCTAGAATAAGTCCATTTTATCATATGGATGATTTAGATGAATTATTTCAGGGAATAAAAATCTGTGTAGATGGCAAAGAGGGTGGATGGTTGGCCATGACAGATGGAGTTCACCATCCTACCCTCTGTCTCATCCCTTATCACACTGTGATGCTATTACCGATTTACTTGACAGTTTCACCCATCTAAATAGTGAGCAACTTAAACTAGCACTTCCTCTTCCACCTCTTCTGCCATATTCTTCTCCATCTTCCATCTCTAGTGCCTAATATAAGTCCATAGTAGATTCTTTATATAGCTTTCCTCTAGATTGTCAACAACCAATTATAAAATACTGTGACAAAAGTATCCCATCTATTTTAGCAAAAAGCATCTGGAAATAAACAGTGTATCTAACAACCTTTTATAGACTATAAAAGGTGAAGAAATTCCTAGTTGAGAAGTTTCAATAAAACTAAGATTCTAGTCCTGACTAAATTAATATCCAAATTTAAGGTATTTCCAAGTAAATTTTCAATGGGATTATTTTTGTAATTTGACAAAATGATTGAAAAGTTTATGTGAGAGAATCAAGATATGAGAACCAAATCTAAAAAAATTACATCCATACCTCCCACCATAAGAAAAAAATGCAGATTATCATATTTTGGAAATAAACACATGAATTAGTGAATAGTTAAATAATCCTGTAGTCGGAAAAACATTTAAAAGCAGGCCATCTCTACAGAAAATCACATTATAAAAGAGTAGTAGATTTGATTATGGAATAGAACAGGACAAAATTGATTAATTTGCGAGTATGTTTAGTTCAGGCATCCTAGCTTTTCCAGATTATTAAAGAGGACCTTATAATTGTCATCCAAATTGAATTTGTCACCCCTTTCTCTTTTACAGAAGTTGCATATTTCTTGTTAGAAACAGTCAATGCACAAAATAAACTTGAAATTGAGAGCACGCGAGCGAGCAAGTGCACCTAACGGAGCACTTGTATGGGAGAGGAGGAAAGAAGAGAGAAAGGAAAGTGGGATAGGAGGGAAAGGGAGGGTAGTGGGGAAGGAAAGAAAAGCACAAGCTCAGAGATCCCAGCAGTGGAGGAGTATGTTTTGGAAGGTACGTAAGGAGTGTCACTAAGGCAGCTGCCGAGTCTGAATTATATTTATTGGGCAAAAGAACAAACTCCAGGTAATGGCATATGAAGTGACAATCTGGAGCCCCATACTTTATTGCAGGGATGCAGATATCTCAAGAGGGTGTAGGGGAATGAGAGAAGAGTATAGAAACAATGTGTCACCCTTTAATATCCCTCTCTTCACTTCCACTGTCATCCAAGTGACACAATCTCCTAACCACTCTATATTTGGCATGCTTCCTCTCACACAGCTCTTTTTTTTTTTTTTTTTTTTTTTTAAAGATACTATTTATTTGACAGAGAGAGACACAGCGAGAGAGGGAACACAAGCAGGGGGAGAGAGAGAGGGAGAAGCAGGCCTCCTGTGGAGCAGGGAGCCCAATGCCGGGCTTGATCCCAGGACCCTGGGATCATGACCTGAGCCGAAGGCAGACGCTTAACGACTGAGCCACCCAGGCGCCCTCACACCGCTCTTGATATTCATTTCAAACAATCTTGGCTGAAAACAGTATGGTAGCATGAAATGACTTGCCCCTAGTCCCATGTTACTCTGGAGATAGCTTTATAGGTAAATTCTTCCTCTCAGGTAGAATTAACCACAGATGGAGCAATAGTAAGTCCTAAAGAGCTTACTACACTGCTATTCATTGTCCCAATCTATAAGTGAGTTCCCCAGAGTTGGCTACTTATTTTAAAACTATGTGAACATGATACACCAAATGAAACCCAAAGGCTGAAGTCTCATCTCAATGGAATCTGTGGTTTTAGGCTTGTGAAACTTATTTAGGTGAAACTTGGGTTTCCCACAGCTGTGCCTGAGTCTTCCCATGGCAAGAGTCTTTACATCACTGCAGACAGCTTAGGGAACACATCTGCTTAATTTATTGCTACGGTCAGTTCTGTCAGCAGAGGAAATAATGGAGATAAACCTATTAGACTATAGTTATATAATAAATCAAAACAGTAATTTTAAAGGCTGAGTTTTGAAACATAGATGAAATGTGAATAAGTGCGATGATGCTAAGTTTAATGAGTATTTAGAGGGAGGAATACCAAGGAAATTCATTCTTTACAAAATGATTACTTAGTTATGGCCACTTCTGGACTAGTAGAAATATTCTATCCTGTCTCATGTTCATAAAAAGATTTTACAAAGGACCTGCCTGTAGAGAAAGGTAATATTCAAGTGATAGTTAAATAGAATTACTGCTAAACTAATGGATTTAAGAATTGATAGTACTATTGTTTCATAGAGTATTAGAGATTACTAATAATCTCTAGTTAGTAATCTAGAGTAAAAAAAACCTTTTTTTTCCTCACCTGTAAACTTGAATAATTCCAATGGTCTTTGAGTATATAGAGCACCCTGTATACCTTAGCTTTGCTGCTAGTCACCAAAGAAAACAAAGCAAAACAGAAGTCTACAATTTCTATGAGGACATTTATGGTGTGTGGCTCGTTTAACACATTTATGGGATTCCTACTGCCATAGTGCAATTTTAAGGGACACCTTTTCCCTACATTTTAACATTTATGAATCTGAGATTAGTTTTACATGTGATGGCATGCAATAATTCTATCTTTAACAGCACTTTTTCCCCTTATGGGTACCTAAAATAAGGGCTCAATTTATTCTTCATGGAGTCTTAGGGTTGGTGAAATTCAGAATATGTCAGGCAATGTGCTATGTGCTGAGGTGCCTGGTTCCTACTCTGATAAAGCTTCCATTCTAAACATATAACTACAGAAGGAAGTGTTAAAACTGCGAGAGTATTACATATGCTGTGAGATTATATCACCACAAGTGTCCTCATCCAGTACCAGTCTTATTTCCACCCTCAGCCCTTTCCACTTCTCAGCATAGACTGTTCCCTCCACATCATAAATAGTTTCTATGCTAAATTGTGTGTGCTTCCAGAGTATAGAATAATTTTAACACATTATTTCTGGAATAGTATTCTATACCAATGAAGTACTCATGTGGCCCGGATGAGGGGAAAAATGTGTTTTCTTTCTAAGAATATTTGTCATTAATTGAATACTTATTTTCCAGCTTGCCCCACATTTAGTGTCCATTTTTATGGACCAATTTAATCCTCATCTGACTTTTTAAATATTTTAAAATGTTCACAACTATTGCTATTCATTGTCCCAATCTATAAGTAGCTACCATTCTATAACATCTTTTTAATTTTTAAAAATTATGCTTTTGGCTTCAGGGCTTTTCACTGTGGACTTATGTTCAGAAATGAGATATGTTACAAGAGGTAAAATCACACTTTTCTCTTCCTTGGGAACCACAGCCATAGTATGAGTTCTATTCCAGTTACAGGTAGAGCCCCTCTGCTTGGCATAATCAAAATGATTTGCTCTTGTCATTGAAAATGCCAGGAGAGGCAGAATAGTTGGACATAAGAAGGGAAAAGGGGGAAGGAAAACTATAGAGGAAGGGGCAGGCAAGTGGGCAAAGATTCATACTTGGAGAGGAGAAAGAGATGACCCTCAGACTAAGCTGTCAATGTGGGGTCAAATGCACAAGGCATAGTCCCACCTGGTTTTGGTTCTCTTTAGAGAAGAAAAATCTGACAGAAAATTTGTAAACAAAAATAACCTTTAACCAAGTGTATATTAATTAATTATTTTCCATCTGCCCAAGTATTTTTTTCATAGTGGCAAAATTATGAATATATTTCTGTATTTACTTTTCTGCTAAACTTTGTATTTTGCAACAGAAGTATTTTTGCCATTTCATTACTTAGTGTTCCGAATTATAGTCCTCATGGCTGCATCATTCATTCATTCCACCAATTTATTTGAGTGTATACTATACACCAGGATTTGCTATTGGTATGAAAAACAAACAAACAACAACAATAAAAAAAACGCAAAACAAAAAACAGCCAGAACTTGCATAAGATTTTATTAAGTGGAAAATGAGCTTAATTAATTATTCCCACATTGCTAGACATTTAGGTTGTTTCCAATTTCCCCCAAGGGAGCCTCATATATTTATGCTTATCCTTCCTTTGTGTTACTTCCTTAGAAATAGAATTGCTGTCCAAAGATATGAGCATTTTAGAGGGATAGTGTGCTCCTGATTTACAGTTTACATCAAAATTATTATTTGCTCACAAAGAATGACAAATGATACCATTGTTTGGCTAGTGTCATTTAAGATGGAGATATAGAGACAGTTTATAACTATGTATGGGATTTTGGTAAATAATTTGTTTGAATTATATTAATTGTGTTTAAGGTCTTCTAAATAAAAATATACTTTTAGTTCTTTAGAAATTAATGGGTGTGCGTTCCACTTATGAATACCTAAAACTAATAAGATAGAGATGATCAATTACAAATAAACATGACTTTTAGAAATGCTACTTAACCAAAGGTAGTGTGACATTATGGAAAATGGAGAAATGTTCACTGTCAAAGAAATCTAAACTTTGAAAAATCCCTGGAAGACATTCTCTTGGAACTAATCCTAATTTTGCAAGGGATGTAACAGATGATCTAAGAAGTCCTTTGCTTTCTGGGACAGTATAATAAAAAGATAATTCATGTTTCCATTGTGGTACACAGGGATTTAGAAACATTACTCATACCCATCACCTGCTCATTGGTGAAAGATTAAAATCCTTGTAAATAATATGCACATGTATGTGAGCATCATACATTCCTTATAACTGCTTCTGATGTGAGTATCCTTCTCTGATAAAACCACCTCCAAAGCTTTAAGGACGTTCTTTCTAGCCATTCCCATGGGATATGGGCATGAGCATATCAGTTACCTCTTTCAGCAGACAACTAAAAATGAATTTAAAAAAACAGTTAATGTAGCAGCTTTAATTTTTAAAAAAATATAAAATCAAACTGACAAGTCAATTAGGCTGTTAGGAAAGGGCTGCAAACAGTAGCTACAGTTTTAAAAACAAAAAACAAAAAACCCTACTTAAAAAGCAAAGAGTTATTGATCATGGATCATAGACTTTCCCTTTAACATGGTAAATTGGTCAGTTTCATTATTGTATGGAGAAAGAAAGGTTCTGTACTCAACATTTCCAAATATAATTGTTTTCTTTTTATTTTCTCTCTCTCTCTCTCTCTTTTTTTTTTTACTGCAATGATATTGGTTCCCAAACCACTAAGACTTATTTTGATAGAATTCCAGTATTGTCAGTGTCATGAGAGAGAGAAAATAAGATAGCAAATTCCAGCAGGGAAAAGGGCCTGCACAGGTATGCCATGTAAAACAGTACTAGAGCTAGGTAGGCTAAACTATAAAGAGAACTATAAAACAGCATTTTTCAAATGACCTAATCTAGTATGGGTCCTTTTACCTCACAATTTACTGTTAAAAGTTGCATAACCAAATCTTGGAAGTAGAAATTGTATAGTTCTACTTTAACTTTCTGACAAGAAGTTGTTTTGTTCTGAACCATTTAGAGATTGTGTATTACTCCATAACTAATTGGGGAAAATATCCCACTTAATTAGTGGGTAGACCTCAGCTTGCTCAAGCATCTGGAACAAAATCTAGTGTTTGTACCTGTTGTTCAGAGGTCATTCACTACATTTGGTCCCTATTCACAATAGTTACATATGTGTGTCACTTTAGCTCTGTGAAAATCTTGATGGTATATTTATTGTGTGATTAGGGGACTATTGTAACAAATCTATTGGTAAGCTTGTAAGGATCAAAGTTAGATTTCTTTATGTAAAAGTCTATTTTACTTGAAAGTATAAAAATGGGAGTGCCTTTGTTGGTTATGTCTATCACCATGGTTGTGTCAGATAACTGTGATGTGTCCCTCAAATGAGAAGCCAGACATGAGGATGGTCACAGGATAACTAGAAAGTGGAAATTTGCTTTTCTGGCTTTGAATGCTGTGAAGAAAAACTAAGAAGCAAACTGTTTTAGGGAAGCAGAAGTAAAGATGCCACCATCTGTTCCCACATGGGCTATTACGACTTTCTCCCAACTCTAGCCTCTGGCTTCAATCTTGTTCTCCTCATTCATTCTCTAACCTGCATTCACAGACCCAATTCTGACCTGCTTAAACCGTCAGTATCACCCAATCACTGTTTACCATCGAACAAGTGTCACCTCTAATCACTGTTATATACTCCAACTTTCTTCATTTCACAACTTCAATTTTTGTACTCCGCCATACTGGATTACTTGCAGCTCCCTGGATGTACCCCACTCAGGATGGTGCACATGCTGCTTCCTCTTGGTACCAGTTAAAGATTTCTAGGCTACCATTTGTAGAAATCTCAATACAAACTACCTTAGACAATAAACATGTTATTTCACATATTGAGCTCCACATAACAAATAATTCATTTGATGAATGTCATCAAGGTCTCAGGTTTTTTTCTACCTTTTCTACCTTCCCTCTATTATCTATGGTCATTACATTTTTCTTCAGGCTGGAAACAAGATGGCTGTAGCATTTCCAGGACAAAGTTCCAACACAAAAATGTGAATATCAGCACAAAGTCAGAATTTGATCATATACTCATTCCAGAATCTTTGGAATTATCCTTCGACATATGGTTCTCAACAAGGGGATGATTTTGCCCTCCAGCAGACATTTAGCAATGTCTGAAGATAATTTTGGTTGTCACAAGTGTGTGTGTGGGGAGGTGTGCTACTGTCACCTAGTGGGTGGAGGCCAAGCATGCTGCTAAACATTTTACAATGTACAGAACAGCCTTTACAACAGCCTCTCTCCTTCATTCACCCTTCAAAACCAAAAACAAAGAAGTATCCAGTACCAGATATCAGTAATGCCATGGTTGAGAAACTCTACCTTAGACCAATTAGAACCACTCGTGGATCTGGGGATAGGGTTTGCTTCTCCTGAAGCATATGATTGTGTATGGGAATGTTGGATGTCTCAGCAAAACTAGGGTTCGGTTAAGAAGGAATAAGATGGGAAAGAATATTGGATTTGTAACCAACAGTGTCTACTACACCTTGCCCCAGTTCTTTTCTTGTTCTTCACCAGTTGTCCAACTCCTATCTACTCTAGAGACAGTACTTTCTTGGACATTTCCTTTGAATATAATCCCCCTTTCCCAAATACTTTCTCCTGGCTGGAATTCATATTTCCTATGGAATCCTAAAATGTATCCTATCTCATATCCTTCCATTGGGATTTCAATTATTATTTTTCCAAATCTTTCGCTAATGTGTAATTTTTTTAGATGGTAGGGACTGTGTCCTTTTTATGTTAAAAAGGTCCATTGGGAAGCAAAGTGTATGTGAGCAATAAGTGGTGGTTCGATGAAGAAGTTGACTCACATCCCTAAATTTATCTCCTTGTGACCTAAACCTCTGGGGACTTCCTGAAGTTTCCTAAGTCAACCCTGGCTTTGGGACCTCGAATCTGACACAAAAATACCAAAGTGTGTCTGATTCTAGACTTGCTCTCTGCCTTCCACCACTACTCCCAAATGGCTTCTACACATGTTGACCCTTCTGTGTTTAGCATATGGGTGGGTCATTGTAACCACTACTATCATGAAAATATCATGAGATGTTGGTCTGGTCTCTACTGATGGAATATGTCTTTTGTGTTGATGTATATTCATAATAAGAAAGGGCAAAACAGAAGAAATGTTCATGAGAATCAATACTAAAGGGTTAAGCTATAAGAGTTCTATAGGAAAATTGGAATTTTGCCAGATATTTATTTTAGCTTCACCAATTGGTAGGAGGGGAAAAGGAATATTGTGACATGTAGTAGGTATTTCAATTAGATCCTGACAGAATCAATTGCTATTCTTTGTTGAAATAATGTAAACAGCATTTTGATTTGATACTCTTACATCTGGTAAGAATGTAAATAGCTGTTTCACGTCCCTTCACAAAAGCTTTATTTTCTAAAACAATTGATAATATCAAAGTGTATCTTTCCTTTCAAAAACCAGGGTTTTATAATGGATTTGTATTCATATAATTTTTATTATATATCAGAGAGTAGAATATATTCTCATTAAAACAGCAGGAGAAAAATAAAGAAATCTCAATTTAATTAAGGTGATGTTAAAGTTGATGTAGTTAGAGATGAATATGAGCTTTTCAATGTAAACTTTTACTTTCAGGGGTCTCTAAGATGATGGTAAAGTCTTTTAAGCAGAAAGTTTTAATAAAGACAAAACCAATTTAGCATATCCCTGAGAGAAAATATTAAAGTTAAGAGAAAGGAAGTATTTATAAGATTTATTTTTTAGTGCACTACTTGAAATTGCTTTTTGTGCATGTGGTACCCTTAACATAATATTCTTTGAAATAATGCACATTTGAATCTTTAGGCCAGACACTAGTGGCTTTTGAAAGTACCGTAAGGTCTTTAGTCTGTTCACTTTTCTCCATCTCTACCATTATAATTTTGCTTACAACACTATTACTTCCTTTAGAGCTCCTGTTGTGGCCTTCTGACTACTCACTCTTCTTCCATCCTTGTTCCCCACACAAGCCCCTCACCAGCTAAAATAATGAACTGAGTACATATGCCATTATTTTCTTGATACCCTTCAATGATTCCTCATGGCACTAAAATTTAAATTCTTTAATATACAATGACCCTCATGATTGTGTCCACCTGTCCAGGTTCTCTCACTCTTGCTCACAAGGGTTCTTGAGACCCCGTGAGGTGTAAATTCCTTATAATGGTCATAAGCCTCACCGTAATAAGGTCTTCTAAAGTTGCTCTCCTCTCTTCTCTGTTTCAACCATACTGGCTTTAGATTATTTGTTGCCTAAATACATGAAGCTCATTTCCATCTAAGGGTCCTCAAATTGTTCTTTCCCCTGCCTGGAATCTTCTTCCTTCAGATCTTTACTTGGCTGGCCCATTCTTGTCAGTCAAAACACAGTTAAAATATCACCTCTTCAGTATGTAATTGTTGAATCACTAAGTTGTACACCTGAAACTATTACACTGTATGTTCACTGGAATTTAAATAAAAACTTAAAAATATCACCTCCTTAGAGGAGCGTTTGCTGCCAGAAAACCTAAAGTCATCCTCCTCCTAACCTCAGTTACTCTCTCTGACATATTCCAATATTGTTTCTTTAAAAAAAAAAAAGAAACATGTTTTTCCCTATCCCAAAATTATAATCTCCTCTCTTCCGCCTCTCCCCTCTCCTCCCCTCCCCTCTTCTCTCTTTTATGTTTATTGTTTCCCCTACTGGTGTGTGAGCTGCAGGAGAAAAACCTTTTTGTTGTTGTTACATCAGTCCCAAGAATGTAACTTGGTATATAACAGACAATTATTGTTTTTGAATCTTGAGTAAATAAAGCTCCTCTTTGAATAGGAATTCATACAAATTGATTCTGATTCTTCACCATGGAATATTATTCCACCAACTTTTCACCTGGCTAACTCCTACTAATTTTAATGCATTTCCCTAGGGAGGTTTAGTCTAATTTTTACATCTTTTATTATACCCCTTCATAGCACTTACCAAATTTTATTTTTATGTTTATAGACTGTTTTAAGAGGTGTATATATATATATATATATACACACACACACGCATATGCATATGCATACATATGTGTGTGTATCCATAATAAGCATGCTGTAAATACTTTTAAATGCATAGGGTGAGAAGTCAATATATTGAGGTATTGATGAAGGAACTTAAGAAGATTTTTTCTTCTTATGCAAGTGCCCTAGGTAAAGCAGGTCATAGTCACCCTATCTAAAATAGATGTGATTTCATTTTATGATGCTTAGTACTACAAAAAAAAATCCCAGTAATAATGGTGTCTGATTTAAACATTGCTTAATTTAAGAATATATTGAATCAGAGTATTTCCCATGCTGTAAAAAAGAGAGATCATCTATGTATTGATATTTTCAAAGAACAGAAATGAAAATAATTTAGGTAGCCAGCCCTATATGTCATATTCTAGTATGTCTTATTTTATGGTAAGCCAAGAATGTTGTAACATATTTTTGAAATAGTTAAGAACCAGTAAGGCATAAATAACATAAAATTATAATTTTACTTATGATCATAATGAAATATTTCAAATAAACCCAGACTAAGGACTTTTTAAAAATGATTTTCAGGATAACTTTAAAGATGAAGCATTGGAAAAGTTACTGCTTTTCTGTTTAATCCTCTGATGATAGGCTCCCTAAAACACTGAAAGTATAAAAGATGGCTGTGAGTGATGTAGAAACTGTAAAGGAATCAGAGGCAGAAGGTCTTGGGGATGTAGGTGTCCTGGCTATTACCACTATCTAGCTGTATGATTTAGGGTATCTTTCTCTTTGAAGTTTCTTCACCTGTAATTGGGCATTAAAAAATGCCTTATGAGTTGCTGGGGAGGATTAACAAGAATGTATGTGAAACAAATTTTGTGAATGGTAAGGTGTGTACAAATGATAGTTATAATTATTTTGAAAATGTTTTCAATCTGACCTCAAAATTTTCCATTTAGTTAGAAGAGATTGTGCTAAGGGTAAAACCCCTTATAGACACAGATTTTGTAAGTTCCATCAGAGTCACCATGCCTTGGCACAGAACTGCTACTAGAGAAGATAAAAGACAGGTGTCATAAGCAAAGGGACAGTGCCACTGATCTGTGCATCCATAAACACTCAAGCCTGTAGACTGAACCAATACCCTTCCAAACTTGGACTCTACACATACAGACCAATGCACATTTAGCACATTTCCCAATGTCTTCCTTCTGACTCCATAATCCTGGCTATTTATGGCTAGGCAAGTAACATCAAACAGCTTGTAATAATACATGGTTGTTTAGATAGTTACAGTTATTGGTCAAGTAAGATAAACACCTCTCAGAGAAAAAGACAGAATTCAGAATTGAAATTGGCATATATCCAATATGGGAACTGTTCCTCATCCATGTATACCCAAAGTTCTACTAGATTTGGTTCTTTCTGACCTCCTCCTTGGCAGATCTTCTGTAACATTAGGATCCACCTTTGCTCATCTCCATCTTGAGGTAGATGTAAAGCAGGGAGATGTCCCAAAGGGACAAATACACTCCAACATTTCTAGACCTACACTATGGTCTCTTTGTGATTTGGTCATACTACTAGTTTTATACCCTGACAAAGGGCATTCATTGAGGTCATTTCATACATGATGTAGTGGGACAGTATTGTGACATTAAGAAATGTGAGAATGTCCAGAGAAGCACAGCAACCAGAATTGTCACAAAGATAACAGTTTTTTTCCCCCCTTCCCCTGAGAGCCACATTAGCACCAGATATTGATACTAGACACCATTACATGAATTGTTTGGAATGACTTTTTTATTCCCCAAATTCCCACCACCATAATGAAGAATGATCCATTACATGACCCGCCCTTCTGCAAAGTACTCAATGCTGATATTTTCCAAGAAGTGAGATAAAGTGACTCAACCTATTATATGTGGTAGACATATAAATTCAGAGTCTATTAATGTCAATGAAATTGGAATTTCATCAGCATTCTGGGGATAGATTCTTAATATATGATACAATATATTCTTGCAGAATTTATTTTATGATGTTTATCACTTGAGCACTAAGAAAATTAATCCTAGTTTTCTGATTCCCAAAGCCTTGCAATCATGTTTATTTAGCTAAACATAGCCAAAATTTTTTGAATTTTAGTATTACATTTTCCCCTTTCTATTCTCATCTATTTATAACCACCCTGCATAGTTCTGAGGTTTTTTTTCCAGTGCATATGTTCAGTGAAAATTCATGCATATTTCACTTAATAGGATTAATTATCAGCCTTCCACTAATTATAATTAAAGTCTCCTCAGGTAATTGTGTAAGTTAACTTCAGTAATTCACACATACAGAGGAGTATTTTGTAGAATAATAGGGCATTGTGCTGCAAAATACAGTAAAGAGCATAAAGGTATGAACACAGAATAAAAGAATTCAGAGTTCTAATATATTAAGCTTTTCTTATGTGTGTTGCATTGTATCTAATTGCAAATTGTGCTACTAAATATATTACATTGTCTATATATAGTAACGATGCCTTAATGCAAACCTTATGACAGTAGGCATTTCTACTAAAAAATACTTCTAAAACATAACTATTTCTCTCCCCTCTTAATAGATATTAGTATTCAAAGTTCTTGTTAAATAGCTTATGATTTATAAGATAAATGCCCTCAAAATTGGTAATTTTATGCAAAACAAATGAAAAAGTCTTTCCTCAAAGCATCTATCCCTGAATGTACAAATTAAGGCTTTCTTCGTTTATGAAGCTAATTTTTAAACTTTTATTTATACCTAATGGTTAGTTTATATGTTACTACATTAAGAAGTCAGTGTTTTGAAGATGCCATATGACACTGAAATGGCCATCTTTTGAAATTATGGGATGCTTCATTGCAGAGTCAGACTGTAATCTGCAACCAATTTGTGTCAGCTTTCTGCATAGAAAAGATCTCAAATCCTCTCTTAAACCAGGAATCAGCTGAAGGTTTGTCTTGGTTTCCTGAGCCCAGTGCAATTAGGCAGCACGTGAATGTGGGCCACATGCGTTTATTGCTCTTCCTAGCATGTGTTACTTTGATGTGTTAGGTCGGAAGGCTCACTCTTTTCTGGGCAGCCTTCCTCCTGGGTCTTTATACTGCTTAGCAGTTGAGTCCAGACTTTGAAACACAGCCTAATTTAGAGGCGGATGCTGCAGCTGCTGCTGTCATTTCAGATGATTTTTTTTTTTTTTTGCTTTGATGTCAGCTTAGAATCTTGGGTGTTGTATCAGTAAAGCAGTGTCTGCGATTCACAAAACAGAAAGCACACCATTTAAGCTTTTGTTTTAGCCTTTAAATTGAATTTCAACACCTCCTAAATGATCAAAAAATTGTAGCTAAGGAAAAATATGTGGAATTCTGCATATTATTAATTGGAAGAAAGGTATGGATAAAAAATATGTAGCTCTATTGGTATTAATTTAATATCAAAATTGTTCAATATCTGGTAAACATTGATATAAAATGTGTGAAATGTAAATAAAGCAACCTCTTGCTTCTTCATCTTCTTTCCTCTACATCTGATCAATGTGGCACAGAGTTTTTCCTTCCAAATGTTTGTCTGACTCACCTTTAAAACACTTTGTATTATTGTTATTTTATTGTTGTTGAACTAACAGAGAACTTACTAAATCCTCTGGGGACAAGACCAATCATGGACCTGCTTATCTTCATTTTCACTAATTGAAAACCCTATGTCTGAGAAACTGTAAATCTACTGGCTTTCTAAATTGCAAACAACTTCAATATCTCCAAAGTGTCTGTTACTTAATATGAAGAATAGGTTTAAAGCCCAAAAGAGGTAGACATTTGGAAGTTAGATGAGAGTGAACCTACAAGGCCATATGGGTAGGTTTTGTCAGCTGATTCAAGACCAAAAAGGCATGGAGGATTCCTTTCTATGCTTTCTCTGTTGACAAGAAACATGTATCATTGTGGGATTTCAGAACAGCACCTGCCTATGTGTATGGTTTGTTTTTCTAATAGGTTGCGAAGGAGTAAACTGCTACTTGTCTGTGAGCAAAAAGAGAAAATACAAGTGTTTCTTTGTGTGATATAATTTCATGTAATTTATAGAGAAAAACTAAAGGTGACTTTATTGTGGTATATTGGCAATAAGGAAATTCAAAATTTTAGATACTCAAATTTTGTGAACATTCCTTTCTTCCTTCTGTCTAGAAATTATTATATTCTAGAGAAAGTTCTTTCAGAATAGGGCCATGATATTTTTCTCTAAGAGCAAAAACCATATTTATTATTGATAATAACAAACCATGATTTTAAAAATTGGTGAATGTTTATCCTAGCTTTATTTTAACATAAAATGTCAGAAATAGCCTAAACATCCTAAAAGAGAATTGGTTAAGCAAATGTTGCACAACCACTCAGTGGAATACTACACTGTCATTTAACATGTTTATCAAGAGTTTTTTATACTATTGCCCAACTACACAGGAAAATATCATAGCAAACGTAGGTGAAATAAAGGAAACCTACAGGATGAGAGTTAATTGGGATATAAGGTTTATTTACTTTCCTGTATATTCAAAACATCTTTATATACAGCAGTGACATAACTTTATCAAGTAATAATGTGTAGTTATTTAAAATATCTAAGAATGGGGCGCCTGGGTGGCTCAGTTGGTTAAGCAACTGCCTTCGGCTCAGGTCATGATCCTGGCGTCCCTGGATCGAGTCCTGCATCGGGCTCCCTGCTCAGCGGGGAGTCTGCTTCTCCCTCTGACCCTCCCCCCTCTCATGTGCTCTCTCTCATTCTCTCTCTCAAATAAATAAATAAAATCTTAAAAAAAATAAAAAATAAAAAAAATAAAATATCTAAGAATGTCCCATTATATACAATGTAATGCATTTGTATAAATGGAATTTATTCATTGTATTTTGTAACTTAAAAAATAATTCAATCACATTTAACTCCTTAGATTTAGCAGGTACATAAAATGTTCTTCTTTTTCTTTTACTATTTTTAGGCATTTTCCTTTTTTTTTTTTTAAGATTTTATTTATTCACTTGAGACACAGAGATACAGAGAGAGAGAGCATAAGCAGGGAGAGAGGCAGAGGGAGAGGGAGAAGCAGGCTCCCTGCTGAGCCAGGAGCCCTATGTGGGGCTTGATCCCAGGACCCTGGGATCATGACCTGAGCCGAAGGCAGGCGCTTAACCATCTGAGCCAGCCAGGCGCCCCTATTTTTAGGCATTTTCCAAACAGAATTTTCACTTTCACATTTTTACTTTGATTATGCAAGTATTTTGGTACTCTATTGTATTTTAATATAACTTCATTTTATTTTAAAGATTGTGTTGGACTTTCTAAGTATGATAAGTTTGGCAATAATAATAGCTATGATCCCTTGAAAAATCTTATAAATTATTACTAATTTTTTATTATAAAATTATTTTTTAAAATAGATAATAAGAAGTTATAGCTAAATAGTGATACTAAAGCCACACGAGTTTATCCTGAATTCAGGCTAAATTTGAATAGACCTACATTGTTCAATAGGGTAGTTCATAAACACGAGGTAGATTGTGACAAAATTTAAATTCATTGAAATACATAAAATAAAAAAATTCAGTTCTTCAGTCACATCAGCTTCATTTCAAGTGTTAAGTAGCCACATGTGGCTAGTGACTATGGTATTGGACAATGCAGTTATAGAATATTTCCATCATCACAAAGAGTTCTATTGGAAGTGCTGATATAGACTCTATTCTGAATAACTAGTGCTCTATGCTCCTAATTTTATTCTTTTTTACAAATTTTATTCTTTATAGCACGTTTAAAGAAACAAATTTCTAGATGACTATCTCAACTTTCTTTTTAAATTTTGCCCTTACATAGACACTTTTCGAGAGAGGAAGAAAAAACTCTCCCAGCATGTTTTGTTTGCCATGTGTGTTTATGTGACAAAAGAAAGTCATATGACTGAACAATAGTCTGTACTAAAATAAAATCCATCTCTCATGCCTTTGTTCTTACAATATTTGCTTTTTTCAAAACCCAGATGTTTCTTCTTTCTACTTTAACATGAGCAATAGGTCACAGAGCCTTGTGCAAACAGAAAGTGTGGGAAAAACCTGGAGGCTACCAGTCACTTAAAACGAAAGGTGAAAGGAGGAGGATCCTTAATCAGTACAGGATAAGAGAGAAGATAAATCCCACTATGAGAATACTGTTTTAAGTGGAAAAAAAAAAAAACAATGGCATAAATATAGCAACCATCTTTTAGAATATTATGTGTAATCTTTTGTAGCATGCTAGAGATCTTTCCCTAAAAAGCAACTGTGCTGAGTGTTGTATAGACAGCGAAATTTAAGATCAAAGCAGAGATCAGAATCATATTTTTTAAAAGAATAATTGTTTTTAAATCATAAATATAATAGTTCCCAATAAAAATTAGAGAATACAGGAAAGCACAAAAAAGGAAGTAAAAACCATTCATCATATTTTCACTTAAATATATTTCATAATTCAGATACATTTATTTTTATAAGAAAATGCTTTGTTCTAAAGAGATTCTCACTTAACATTCTATCATAAGCAGTTATCAAAACACTAAGAGTTTTTCATAAAATGTAATTTTAATTATTTACATGCAGAATTTATTTAACTGATCTATCACTTTGGAATAATTGGGTTATTTTTAATTTTGTTGTTTAAATATGCTGCTATAAACAGCTTATTTGCTTGAATCCTTGTCCACATCTGTCATTATTTCCTTAAAATAGGTTTCCAAAAATAGAATGACTAGATTACAGAGTGCAAATTTGTAAGTCTCTTGCTTCCTTTTTTTCTTATTGACAAATATCTTTACAAAAATGTGATGATGTACATTCCCACTAGTGACTATGAATATCTTTTTCCTGACACAACAATATTAGAATGACAAATAAAGGAGTATTAATAAAGTTGGAAATTATTCAATATAAACATATTCATTCATTGCAATAAATTCCAAAGGAGATGCTATCAAATATATTTTTCAATATGATAAAGCATCACATATTAAATTTTACTTTTTAAAGGATAAAACATCAACTAGTATACAGAAATGGAAATAATTTTCTCTCCTATTTATTAATCCATATTGTCTTAAAAGTATGGACTACATACCAAATAAACAATAGCATTGTGGTATAGCATTTTCTTTTTTTCTGCAGTTCATTGAGGTATAATTGACAAAAGCTGTATATATTTAGATTACATACCATGTTTTGATATACATTGTGACAGGATTACCACAATTAAGCTAATTAACATATCCATCAGCTGACTGTGTGTGTGTGTGTGTGTGTGTGTGTGTGATGAAAACACTTGATATTGGCAAATTCAAGTATATAATACATTATTACTATTAACTTAGTCACCATCTTATACGTTAGGATCAAGAAATTATTCATCTTATAACTGAAAGTTTGTCCCCTTTGACCAATATCTTTTTAACTCTTTCCACCTCTCCTAAGGCCCTGGTAACTACCAATCTTCTCTCTATTACTATGAGTTCAAGGTTTTTCTGTTTTGGGTTTTTTTTTGATCCACAAATATGTGAGAACATGCAGTATTTGTCTATGTTTGGCTAGTTTTAATTAGCATATTATCCTTCAGGTTCATCCAATTTGTCAAAAATGGCAGGATTTCCTTTTTAAAGACTGAATAATATTCCATTGTGTTTGTATGTGTATATCACAATTTTTTAATCCATTCATCAACAGACATTTAGGTTGTTTCCATATCTGACCTATTGTGAATAATGCTGCAATAAATATGGGATTATAGATATCTCTTTGGGATGCTGATTTCATTTCCTTTGAAAACATATCCAGAGTGGGGCAATTGTTAGATCATATGGTAGTTCTACTCTCAATTTTAGAGAAACCTCCATAGCGTTTTTCATAATGGCTACACCAATTTATATTCCTACCAAGAGTGTACAACGGTTCACTTTTTTTTCATATCCTTGACAACACTTGTTACCTTTTGTCTTTTTGATTATGAGCTACCCTAACAGGTGAAAGATGATATCTCATTATAGTTTTGAAATGATGATAAACGATGATGAGTATATTTTTATATACATGTTGGTTATCTGTATGTCTTCTTTGGAAAAACATGTATTCAAGTACTTTGCCCATTTTTCAATTGAATTATTTTGTTATTTTGTTATTGAGTTGTATGAGTTCCTCATATATTCTAGTTATTAACCCTTACCTGATATATAGTCTGCAAATATTTTCTCCCATTGCATAGGTTACCTTTTCATTTTATTGTTCCGTTTTTTGCTGTGCAGAAACTTTTTAGCAGTCTCGTTTATTTTTGCTTTTGTTGCTTGTGCTTTTGGGGTCAAATCCAAAAAATCAATGCCAAGACCAATGTCAAGGAGCTTCCCACTTATGTTTTCTTTTAGGAGTTTTACAGGTTCATGTCTTATATTTAAGTCTTTAATCTATTTTGAGTTGATTTTTTTGTATGGTGTAAGATAAGGGTTCAATTTTTTTCTTTTGCTTGTGGATATCTAGTATCCCCAGCACCATTTATTGATGAGGCTATCCTTTTCCATTGTGTATTCTTGGCACCTATGTCAAAGACTAGTTGGTTGTATATGCATGGGTATATTTCTGGACTCTCTATTCCATTGGCCAAAGTATCTGTATTCTAGTTTAACACTGTTTTGATTACTATAGCTTTATAATGTACTTTGAAATTGATCTTATTTTTTTCCCTATGATTTTGTTTTAAATTGAAGAATGTTTGGCATACACATTATATTAGTTTCAGGTGTATAACATAGTGATTCAACAATTCTATACATTAAGTTATGCTCACCAGGATAAGTGTAGTTACCATGTCATCATACAATGTTATTAAATTGTTATTGTCTAAATCCTCATGCTGTATTTTTCATCCTTGTGACTTATTTTATAACTGAAAGTTTATACCGTTTAATCCCCTCCACCTATTTTTCCCTTCCTCCCAAGGCCCTTCCCTCTGCAAACCACCAGTTTATTCTTGGTATTTGAGCCTATTTGTGTTTGTTCATTTTTTGTGTGTGTTTTAGATCCCACATATAAGTGAAATCATATGGTATTTATTTTTCTCTGACTTATTTCACTTAGCATAATACCCTCCAGTTCCATCCATGTTGTTGTAAATTGTAAGATTTCACTCTCTTTTTATGGCTGATTAATAGTCCATTGTATATATGAATCACATCTTCTTTACTAATCTATCAATGTACACTTTGGTTGCTTCCATATCTTGGTTATTGTAAATAATCCTGCAACAAACATAGGGGTGCATGTATATTTTCAACCTAGTGTTTTCATTTTTTTCTTTTTTTTTTTTTTTTAGTAAAAATCCAGTAATGGAATTACTGGATCATATGTTATTTCTTTACTATTTTGAGGAAACTCCATACTCTTTTCCACAGCAGTTGAACCAATTTACATTCCCACTAAAAAGGCATTTTCTCCACATCCTCATCAGCACTTGTTATTTCTTGTCTTTTTGATTCTAGCCATTCTGACAGGTGTAAGGTGATAGCTTATTTTGGTTTTGATCTGCATTTTCCTGATAATTAGTGATGATGATCATCTTCTCGTGTATATTGGCCACCTATATGTCTTTAGAAAAATGTCTGTTCAAGTCCTCTATTTTTTAACAGATTGTTTTGCTTTTTGGTGTTGAGTTGTGTAAATTCTTTATATATTTTGGATATTAATCCCTTATCAAATATATCATTTGCAAATATCTTCTCCCATTCAGTAGGTTATCTTTTTATTTTGTTGATGGTTTCCTTTACTATGCAAAAGTTTATTTGGTATAGTCCCAATAGTTTATTTTTGCTTTTGTTTCCCTTGCCTGAGGAGACAGATCTAAAAAATTGTTGTCAAGGCCAATGTCCAAGAGATTGCTGCCATTGCCCCATTGTATATTCTTGTCTTCTTTGTTGTAGATTAACTGACCATAAAAGTGTGGGTTTATTTCTGGGCTCTCTATCCTGTTTCATTTATCTATGTGTCTATTTTTGTGTCAGTACCATACTATTCTGATTACTATAGTTTTGTAGTGTATCTTGAAGTCTGGAATTATGATACCTCCAACTTTGTTCTTTTTCAAGATTGTTTTTCAAGATTCTGGGTCTTTTGTAGTTCCATACAAATTTTAGTACTTTTTTTTTTTTTTTTTTGTGAAAAATACTATTGGTATTTTGATAGCGATTGCATTGATTTGTAGATTGCTTTGAGTAGTATGGGCATTTTGACAATATGAATTCTTCCAATCTCTGAGCATGGTAGATCTTTCCATTTATTTGCATCATTTTTTAAAGATTTTATTTATTTATTTGTCAGAGAGAGAGAGAGAGCATAAGCAGGTAGAGTGGCAGACAGAGGGAGAAGCAGGCTCCCTGCTGAGCAAGGAGCCTGGTGCATGACTCGATCCCAGGACACTGGGATCATGACCTGAGCCAAAGGCAGACATTAACTGACTGAGCCACCCAGGCATCCCTATTTGTGTCATTTTTAATTTTTTTTATTAGCGTTTTTTATTTTTTGGAGTACATGTCTTTCACCTCCTTAGTTAAATTTATTTCTAGGTTTTTTTTTTTTTTTTGGTGCAATTGTAAATGGGATTGGCTTCATAATTTTCTGCTACTTTGTTTTAGTGTATAGAAATACAACTGATTTTTATTGATTTTGTATCCTGCAACTTTACTAATGACTAGTTCTAACAGTTTTTTGGTGGAGTCTTAACGGTTATATATATATGTATATAACATCATGTCATTTGCAAATAGTGACAGTCCTACTTCTTCTTTGCCAGTTTGAATGCTTTTTACTATTTTTTTCTTGTCTGATTGCTGTGGCTAGGACTTCCGGTACTATGTTAAATAAAAATGGTGAGAATAGATATCTTTATCTTGTTCCTGATCTTGAGGGAAAAGTTTTAAGTTTTTCACCATCAAGTATGATTTTAGCTATGGGTTTGTTGTATATGGCTTTTATTATATTGAAATATATTCCCTCTAAACCCACTTTGTTAAGAGTTTTTATCATGAACAAATGTTGAATTTTGTCAAATTTTTTTTTCTGCATGTATTGACACGATTTTTTTATCTTTTACTTTGTTATATATGATATATCACATTGGTTGATTAGCAGAGGTGGAACCATCCTGCATACCTCGCATAAATCCCACTTGATCATGGTGAATGATCTTTTTAATGTATTATTGAATTTGGTTTGCTAATACTTTGTTGAGAATTTTTGCTTATATGTTCACCAGGGATATTGGTCTGTAGTTTTCTCTTCTTGTTGATGTCTTTGTCTGGCTTTGGTATCAGGGTAATGCTGGCCTCATAGAATGAATTTGGAAGGCTTACTTTCTCTTCTATTTTTTAGAGTGGTTTGAGGAAAATAGTTGTTAACTCTTCTTTAAATGTTTGGTAGAATTTACCTATGAACCCATCTGGTTCTGGGCATTTGTTTGTTGGGAGTTTTTTGATTACCAATTCAATTTTGTTACTAGTAGTTGGTCTGTTCAGATTTTCTATTTCTTCCTGATTAAATTTTGAAAGACTGTATATTTCTAGAAATTTACCCATTTATTCTAGGTTGTCCAGTTTGATGGCATATAATTTCTTGTAGTAGTCTTGTATAATCCTTGGTATTTTTGTGATGTTCATTGTTACTTCTCTTCTTTAATTTCTGATTTTATTTGAGTCCTCTTTTTTTATTGATGAGTCTGGTTAAAGGTTTATCGATTTTGTTTGTCTTTTCAAAGAACAAACTTTTGGTTACATTGATCTTTTCTATTGTTTTTAAATCTCTATTCATTTCTGTTCTAATCTTTGTAATTTCCTTTATTTCTTGTCTGATCTTTATTATTTCCTTTTTTTCTACTAACCTTAGGTTTATTCTTTTTCTGATACCCATAGATGAAAAGTTAGGTTGTTCATCTGAGATTATTTTTGTTTCTTGGAGGTAGGTCTCTCTGTAAACTTTCCTCTTAGAACTTCTTTCACTGCATCTCCAAGATTTTAGATTGTTGTGTTTCCATTTTCATTTCTCTCCATGTATATTTTTATTTCCTCTTTGACTTCTTCATTTAGTAGTATGTTGTTTAGCTTCTACATATTTGTGGGGGGTTTTCCCCAGTTTTTCTTGTAATTTATTTCTAGTTTCATACTGTTGTGGTCAGAAAAGATTCTTGAGATGATTTCAATCATCTTAAACTTACTGAGAGTTTTTTTTGGTGGCCTAACATGTGATCTGTCCTGGAGAATGTTCCATGTGCACTTGAAGGTATATTCTGCTGGTTTTGGATGGAATGTTCTGTATATATCTATGAGGTCTATCTGGTCTAATGTATCATTCAAAGTCACTGTTTCCTTATTGACTTCCTCCTGGATTATCTCTCCACTGATGTAAGTGGGGTGTTAAAGTCCCCTTCTGTTATTGTATTACTATCAATTTCCCCCTTTATGTCTGCTAACAGTTGCTTTGTGTATTTAGGTGCTCCATTGTTGGGTGCATAGATATTTACAATTGTTATATCTTCCTGCTTGACTGATCCCCTTTATCATTATGTAATGTCTTTTTTTGGTCTCTTATTATAATCTTTATTTTAAAGTCATTTTGTCTGATATAAGTATTGCTACCATGACTTTTTTTCCACTTTAATTTGCATAGAATATATTTTTCCATCCCTTCACTTTCAGTGTTTATGAGCGTTTAGGGCCAAAATGAGTCTCTTATAGGCAGTATGTAGATGGGTCTTTTTTTGTTGTTGTTTGTTTGTTTTTTTTAATCCATTCAGTCACTCTGTGTCTTATGAGTGAAACATTTAGGCTATTTAAAGTAATTATTAATAGGTATGTACTTATTGCCATTTTGTTAATTGTTACCTGGTTTTTGTAGTTCTGTTTCCTACTTTCATTGGGATTGATAGCTTTCTTTAGTATTATGCTTTGATTATTTTCTCTTTATTTTTTTGTGCATCTGTGTAGGTTTTTAGTTTGTGTTTGCCATGAGGTTCATATATAATATCCTAAGTACAAAAGAGTCTATATTAAATTGTATTCAATTAAGTTCAAAGACATTCTAAAAGAATTTCATTTATAGTCTCCCCTCTGTTTTATGTACATATTGTCGCATTTTATATCATTTTGTGAGTTCTTTTGTCTTTTAACCTTCATACTAACTTTAAAAATGATTGATCTACTGAATTTGTGTTTGTTTTTGCTTATGAATTTTTTTTATCTCATAATTTTCTTCTTACTATGGCCTTTTCTTTTCCACTTAAAGAAGTCACTTAAACATTTCTTGTAAGGCCAATTTAGTGGTGATGAACTCCTTTAACTTTTGTTTATCTAGGAAATCTTTAGCTCTCCTTTAATTCTGAATGATAATCTTGCCATGTGGAATATTCTTGGTTGTAGGTTTTTTCCTTTAGCACTTTGAATAAATCATGCCTCTCTCTCTGGCCTGTAAAGTTTCTGCTGAAAAATCAGCTGATAGCCTTATGGGGTTTCACTTGTATGTAGCTAGTTGTGTCTCCCTTGCTGCTTTTTAAGATTGCCTCTTTATCTTTGATCTTTGACATTTTAATTATTATGTGTCTTGGTGGGGACCTCTTTGAATTCATTTTGTATGGGGCTCTCCATGATTCCAGGACCTGGATGTCTGTTTTCTTCCTCAGGTTAGGGAAATTTTCAGCTATTATTTCTTCAAATAAATTTTCTGCTTCTTTCTCTCTTCTCATTATGGGACCCTTACAATGTGAATATTAGTACATTTGATATTATCCCAGAGATCCCTTAATCTAGCCTATTTTTATTTTTATTTTCTTTTTGCTGTTCAGCTTAAGTGCTTTCCATTATTTTATTTTCTAGATTGTGGATCTATTCTTTTGTATCTTTTAATCTGCTGTTGATTCCCTTTAGTGTATGTTTCATTTCAGTTATTGTGTTCTTCAACTCTGGTTCTTTTTTATCTCTTTGTTGAAGTTCTCACTGAGTTTATCCACTCTTCATTCTGGTGAGCATCTTTATGACTATTACTTCAAACACTCTATGAGGTAGATTGCTTATCTGTTTTGTTTAGGTTTATTTCTGAGTTTTTTCTTATTCATTCATTTGGAGCATATTCCTCTGTCTTTTCATTTTGTTTGACTTTCCGTGTTTGTGTTTATGAATTAGGCAGAACAGTTACTTCTCCTAACTTTGAAGGAATGGCCTTGCATAGTTAAGTTCCTTGTGTAGATTTGGTGCCCAGAAGTTTTAGCTAGTTGGCTAGAGCTATAAGTGGATGGGCTGGGGGGCTTGGAGCACTCCAATGTGGGGCTGCCTTCATGGGAAGGCTGGAACTGAAGCAAGAACGGGCTGGGCAGTTCCCAGGGCTCTCTACACAGAAGGTGCCCTGGCAAGACAACTGAAGAAAGTGCAAGCTGGGGTGGCCAGGGACATTCCATGCAAGGGACACCCTGGAAGAATGGCTAGAACTGAGTGGGCCAGGTGGTCTTAGGGCACTCTGTGCAGGGATTTCGTGGTACACAGCTGGAGCTGAAGCAAGTGTGGGCTGGGAGGTCCCGGGGTTCTCTGCACAGATTGTGCACTGGTGAGTCACCTGGAACAGAAGTGGGTGTGAGCCTGGGGTGTTCTGGATGCTTTGTGTCTGTGTTGCCTTGGCAAGATGACTGGAACTGTAGCTGACACTGTGCTGGGGCTGCCTTAATGGGAAGGCTGGGGCTGTTGTGTGCTAGGGGCTTGAAAGCGCCCTAAGATAGCTGGCCAGCCAGGAACTTTAGACCCTGCTCCCCTCTTACCATCAAAGTAGAGGGGAAATGTAAACAAAGGCATTCCTCTGCCCCTCCAAACCTGGAGAGAGTTCCACAATTCCCCTGTCATTTGACAGAGTTCTAGGGCTGGTTCCTTTATAACGTAGTTGCTTTTTTAAACTGCAACTCTTTTTCTGCGCTCCAGGGTGTCCAGGGCTGGTTTGGGTTAGGAGCTCAGACTCACCTAAGTGGTAGGTGATCATAAACAAGGGCACTTGCCTGCCTTTTCAGCCCCAGAGAGAGGTCCCTCCATTTGGTAGAGGGCAAGTTCCTTTATATACTAGTTGCTCTTTTATTTTTTAATTTTATTTTCATTATTTTATTTATTTATTTGAGAGAGCACACACAAGTGGGGGGAGGGGCAGAGAGAGATGGAGAGCCCAGTGTGGAGCCTAATGTGGTGCTCGATCTCATGACCCTGAGATCATGACCTGAGCTGAAATCAAGAGTCAGAGGCTTAACTGACTGAGCCACCCATGTGCCCCTATAGTTGCCCTTTGATACCATGGCTTTTTCTTTCTGTGCCCCATGGTAGATAAATCTGCTCCTGGTTCCTTTGTACTACTCCTCCCCACTACAGTTTTCAGCTTGTTGGAATGGCGTTTCCCTCCATTACCTGTCTCCACCTCTCCTGCCATATTCTATGCAGTCCCTCTAGTCTTTGTTGTGCAAAAGCTGGTCAGTCAGTCCCCTCAGCTCTTCTTCAAGAGGAATTGTTCTACATATAGGTATAGATTTTGTGTGTCCATGGAGGTGAGTTGAAGGTCTTCCTACATCACCATCTTAAACCTTTTGATCTTGAATTTTTTAAAGTGAAATACAATATGAAACTATGGAAAAATTTTGAAACTTATTTTGAAGATTATTAAGAAAACAAAGATAGAAATAGATTAGATATATTTGTGATTTTTTATCCAAACTCTCTTTTTTCGGTGGATTTTTACCTAATTAAGGCAAAAAGTATATAGAAAACAAGAAAGGGTAAAATTCCATTACACCATTAAAATTCTTTCAAAATAGATTTTGAAGGATCTCAATGAAGAAACAATAACAAACACACAATTAAAATCACGTTGTGATGAATTACAAAACATTTTTTGCCTTGCTTTAAATTGTCTATAAATTTTATAGTGTACTCTTTGAAGTAGCATTTATGAAGTAGGTAGTATGCAGTAAGTAGTTCATATGTAAAGATTAGGCCAAAGTCATTTGTTTTAAGAATAAGAGCTGAGGGGCACCTGGGTTGGCTCAGTCGGTTAAGCTTCTGCCTTCAGCTCAGGTCATGATCTCAGGGTCCTGGGATCGAGGCCCATGTTGGGCTCCCCACTCACAGGGAGTCTGCTTCTCCCTCTGCTCATGCTCTGTCTCTCTCTCTCTCAAATAAATAAATAAATAATTAAAGAATAAGAGCTGAGATTTGAACTACTCAAGTACATCTTTATCCCCATATTAAAATACTTCTTACATACCGTGAGTATGGGTTGTCATTATTGAGATATATGCTTGGCAGTGGAGCTCCTAGGAAGTAAGAGTCTGGCCTCAAGGAGTTTAAAATATATTTGGGGAGAGATATACATAAAATTTTAAATTACACTATTTTGTTATATCAACCAAAGCTTAAAATGGAGATTATAAATAGAAATTAATCCTACCATAAAAATAAATAGTAATGCTTATTTTGATTAAAGAAAAAACCTATGATTAAATACGTTATAGTCTAAGCTACTGTACAAAATACAAAAAAATTCTATGTTTACTTAATATTTGCATAAATCTCCTTAGATAGTTCGATAGTTTGAGAAAGAACCACCTAGCCCATAAAGTCATCCAAAGAACCAAGTTTCTTCCATACTGGTACTTCACAACATTCTAGTACACCTCTATGATTTGTATAGTCAATGCTGGTTCATGAGAGGAGAAGAGCCACGTCCAGGTGTTTTAAGAGTACACTACTTTCCTTGCCCCATAAATTGCATATATCACTTCTACTCATATCCCATTAATAAAAACTTAGCCATACCCATCTGCAAGGGAGCCTAGGAAACAGCTTGGGCAGTCATGTTTCCTGCTAAAACTTGACCTCTGAAACAAATAATGCAATAGATGTTAAGAAAGAAAAAAAGAAGAAGAAGAATGTAGCAGGAGGGGAAGAATGAAGGGGGGGAAGTCGGAGGGGGAGAAGAACCATGAGAGACGATGGACTCTGAAAAACAAACTGAGGGTTCTAGAGGGGAGGGGGGTGGGACGATGGGTTAGCCTGGTGATGGGTATTGAGGAGGGCACGTTCTGCATGGAGCACTGGGTGTTATGCACAAACAATGAATCATGGAACACTATATCTAAAACTAATGATGTAATGTATGGGGATTAACATAACAATAAAAAAAAAAACTTGGTGTCCAATTATGAAAAGAACAAGAAAAGAATGCATAGTGGAGGGGAGTATTTCATACTTTATTTTAATACTTAAACAATTTTGGTTTATCCATTTTTTTTCCCCTCTCTCATAGTATTTTGAAACTTATTGCCTGTGTAATCAGTCTCCCTCTAATCCCCTTCCTCCAAAAAAACGGGAGGTGACCACGCCGGTTATCTACTCTAATTCTTATGTCTTATTGATGAGAGGAATTTGGCTTAGAGAAGAGTAGTATATAGCTCAAATTTCTTCTGTTAGTTTGTGTCAAAACTGAGACATCAACTTAAACCCTGCTTTAAAATTTAGACCCTTTTATTCCTTTTAGTTTATTTTTTTTTAAAGTTTAAAAATACAAAATCAGATATAAACATATTTTAAGATATATTAAAAATGTATGGAAAAGCTGTTTTTGTTTATAGAATGGATATGCTAATTGGAAGTTCCCAATATCTTTCTTGAATAAATCTCAACCCACTTGAATTATCTATAATTTCTGGTTTCATTGTCTTTGAACTAGAGCAAGAATTTAAAAACGCATTTGAAGTAATCTAAATTCAGGGTTCTTCTGGATTAATTTTTTTTTTCTAGCCTTTTATGGTTATCTTGAGTAGATCTAAATCAACATTTATTTCAGCCATTGGCCTTTATCTAGCCTTTCCAAGGTATTTAACCTTCATGGAAAATAAGAATCGTCTCTCTCTCACTTATATTCAACTGGGTTAAAAAATAATTAGATTATGTAAGTTCAGTGACAAGGTCAATGAAATAAACATCTTGGGTCCAAATGTAACTGACCTTTATTAAACATACAACTCAACTGATGAGGAGGGAGGGTGTGCTAAAGAACTGTTTATGAGTTCAGTGCTCTGCATGCATCGATAAGTACATTACATAGACAGCATGGAGAGCTTCAAAGAGAGATTTCTTGGTACTAAATGTCCAGTCCAAGCTAATACTTTTTGATTGTTCATACGTTGAGGTTTACCATTCCTTCCTCTTTGTTTTTACTATCATCACCATTAATAATTGAAGTCTTAATATAGAGAACATTGTGCTAGAAATTACGAAATCCCAGAATTTTAAGATATGGTCCCTAATTCAATGGACTTGAAATTGAGGAGGGAGGAAATAACATCAAAGGTAGAGTTCTGAAAGCCTGGGTTAAAATCAAGGAGAATTTGGGTTGGTTAGGTAAAGTTTTCCCCATTCTTTTCCATATTCTTTCAGACCTTTTAAGAAAAGCCAGTAAGCTAATTTTATTAAAAATACCAAATACTACCTAATGCTGTTGATTTCCCATATCAACAAAGGACCAGATCTATAGAGGTACTAAACAATTATTAAAATTATCTAAAATGCAGACAGAATTTTAATTTGCTTCCAATGCTGTGAAGACCATATTTATAAATATTCAACCATGTGTCATTTAGACCTTGAGAATTTCTCCTTTAACTGTTCTGCAAAAAAGCAAATAGACTTGTCCAGGAAATATTATAGTGAAGCAGAATTTGTGGACTCTAAATACATGAATATATTTTTAAGAACATCAAAATCACTTATGATTAAGTTACCAATAGTTAAAATAGATTGTACTGTTAGAAAATCATTAAAATAATTTTATGAAGGATTTGAAAAATAATACTGAAAACTTCTGGGTATAATTTTTAGTGTAAAACCATGAAATAAAATTGACAATATAGTTTAACCACAGCTATGTAAAAAGAGTCATGTCAAACCCTGGAAGGACATACACTGTAGAGTTGATTGGTGATTTAAATTTTTTTTAATACTAATTTGTCACCAGTTAAAATAAAGGTTATTTTTATAATAGTATTACATGCATTTCAGTTTTCTCTAATGTACCATTGAACAGGAGTGTTTTTTAAATATTCCCAACAATTTACAAATTTACAGAATTTTTTATTGTTCTTTAATTTTGTTGAGGATAAATTTAGGAACAAGTAGCTACAGAATGTGGATAGTTCACCCATAGCAGAGGACAAGGCATTAACATTGTCACCTGTCCATATCCCATTAAATGGCTTGTGCTAAATTTATTTTTTATAATTTATATACCTTAAAAAGTAATATAAGCTAGTAAATTTTTTTTCTGAAAAGCATTAGCATATTAAAATTAATTAAAAGATAGATTTCCCTCAAATAATATAACTCAAAAGTTTTGTTTATAGGATATATATTTTTTCAAATATATGGTAATAAATGAAGACTTGATTACATGATAGCTATCAACATTCATTCCAGATAATCAAAAGTCCATTTAAGTTGCTTACTTTGTAAAGGTTAAATAACATTTTTATATTCTACTTTGTGAGGGAATTCTGTGGTAAATGTAATGGATTTCATAAAAATGGAAAAGAGAAAATGTAACTCGTAACGGTTGCCCAAGTATTGAGTAGGTAAGCAAAAAATAAATTACTGTTGCCAACTTGTTTATTGTGTACAGTTTAGTTCCTGTACCTCACCTGCATTCTTCTTGCTTGACTTTTGTTAGAAAAGGTCAGATTTTGAGTAATTGGCTGAAAGTATAATTAAAGCTAATTAACAAGTAATGCAAGCACGACTGCACAATTATAGAAATGAATTTTACAGTGATAGACTATACCAGTTCCTAGAATACATTTTTCCCAAAGCCTTGTTTAAATTGTTTCTATGAGTTAGAGTCAAGAACAGGTGTGAAATTATGTATGTATTTGACAACAAAGTTTTTGACTATTGTTATTTCACACTCAAATTAGCCCAGACCATCTATCCCTACCAAATTTAAATGGACCATGAAGTTCATTTTACAAATGACACCTCAGAAAAGATTGCTTTTTATAGGTAAATGAGCTACCTAGAATAATAAAGTCATATTTGATTTTTTAAAATTGTATATCCAAATTTTTTATGGTTTCAGCTTTTTAAAATCCTTAATGAAACTGAATTATATTATAAAGAATCTACAAAAGTTTTGAATATGTTGAGGAAATTGGTTGAAAAATATTGATTTACAATGTGTTACTCTTTTTCTTTTGATTGTTCACCAACCATTAAGTATCTAAAATAATACTGTCCCCAGTAAAAATGCTTACCTTGCAAGAAATTCACTTATATATTCCTTTATATATTTATTGGGTTCCATTAGACCCTAAGCATGGACTTTCTTCATTGCAATATTTTACCAACCACACCTGTTCCAAATAGGTAAGTAGAAAGAATAAAGAGAAAGTTCTCATGCTGCATACTTCAGTTTCATTTCGTTAAGGTGGATTTAACAATAAAAAGTAGCAAGGATACAAAATTTGAGACAATCTTAACACTTCTTCATGCACAGGTATGGGTAGTTAATGATAACATTTTTAGGGAGAGGTCAAAGAAATATTAACTATGTTGTCTTTCTTATTAACATTTCATGCCCTGACTTTTAAATACCTAACCTTGTTTTCTCCTTTCACTGGTCATCAAATGGAAATTCTCTAGAAACTTTAACCCTCAGCATCATCTTTTTCCAGGATAATGGCCAAATATTATGCGTAAAGACAGTGGGCGTTGGTGGGCAGTGAGGGTGTGGGAGCTGAAATCCATGCCCTGCATCACTCCTCTGGTTTGTACCCCTCCCCCCTTTTTTCCCTTTTGTATTTATTCTCTGTTAATGCTCTCCAAGATTCCATAGCTCAGTCATTTTTAAATTCTCCACAACTCTCTTACATCTAATAAATCTCCACAATTCAATGATGATCATTCTTCAAAATCTTTCAAATCCATTCCCTCATTTCACTCCTCTGATACTTTCTTTGTTCAGAGCCATATAAATTTCACTCTACTATTTCAATAATCTTTTAATTCTTCTTCTGTTTGACAGTTTGTTTCCCTACAATCTGTTCTTTTTTTTTATGTTATGTTAATCACCATGCATTACATCATTAGTTTTTGGTTTAGTGTTCCATGATTCATTGTTTGCGTATAACACCCAGTGCTCCATGCAGAACGTGCCCTCTTTAATACCCATCACCAGGCTAACCCATTCCCCCACCCCTCTCCCCTCTAGAACCCTCAGTTTATTTCTCAGAGTCCATAGTCTCTCATGGTTCATCTCCCCCTCCAATTTCCCCCCCTTCATTTTTCCCTTCCTGCTATCTTCTTCTTTTTTTTTTTTAACATATATTTGCTTCAGAAAAATCTTCCTCCTTTATAGACCTCTTCTTACAGACTTCCATAATTCCTATGTACAATTTTGAGAACTACCTTGATTGATATGTCTTTTTCACATTGCATATAGAGAACATAGTGATTCTGAACATGAGTTAGAATACAATATCTGATATTGAATGATTCTTCATTTTTGCCTCATTGTAATGCTGATATCTTTGCATAAATGAATTCTCCTTTCCTGATTACTGTGTGCGTCCTGGATTCCTCTGTTTCCATCAGTCACCCAGGACTGAAAACAGTGAGACTTCTTGTCTAATGAGCATTAGTTAATAAATGGTAAAGACTAAACTCACATGCAGACTTTTTGATTGTAAAATATATGAACTCTATACAGTGTTTCTCAAACTTTAAGGTGCATATAAATCACCTGGGATCTTTTAAAAATGCAGATTCCTCAGTGGGTGGGTCCTGAGATTCTAGTTTCTAACAAGTTTCCAGGTAGTGGTGATGTTGCTTTATACTACACCATGATATCTGTTGCTTGAGTATTACCATCAATGATTATTTATGTGTATGGAGCCCAGGGAACTACTACTGTGACAAACGAGCTTTCAATTCAACAAACATTTATGGAGCATCAGTGGATACAAGGGGCACAGAGTTGAATAGTATCTGTCCTTTGTCCTCAAAGAGATTAAAACTTACTAAAGTAGAAAAGCCAAGGATACAAACTATGAGAGACTATGGACTCTGAGAAATAAACTGAGGGTTCTAGAGGGGAGGGAGGTGGGGGATGGGTATTAAAGAGGGCACGTATGGAATGGAGCACTGGGTGTTATACGCAAACAATGAATCATGGAACACTACATCAAAAACTAATGATGTAATGTATGGTGACTAATATAACATAATAAAGAAAAAACTTAAAAAAAAAAAAGCCAAGGATAAAAACAAGTGTAATACAGTATAGGAAGTGGTCTATATAAACCAACAGAAAGGCACAGAGTGGCTTTCCCAACACAATGTTCCAATTATGTCTAACTGAGATTCAGGAAGGATGTGGCATTTAAAGCTCTTTGCAAATAGAATTTCAAAAGATACAATATAAACAATATGACAGGAACAATACAAATAATAAGAGCATTCTCGACTGAAGAAATTGCTAGAACATAGGCACAAATGTAGAACACTGTAAGGCATTTGTAGGAATCATCAAGAAGTCCTGTTTGGCTGTGCTGTTAGGGGAGTATAATATAGAAGAGTATAGGAAGAAAACTTAGAAGAGCTCTAAGAGACAGAAGAGTGTTTTAAGGGTCACCAGATGGGAACTTGTGCTATATTCCACATGGGAAAGATCAGTATGATACTCTGCTTATGCACACCTTAAATATTTTCAGAATGCCTTGTAGACTAACCTAGACTAGTCCTCTCCCTTGAAGAAATAGAGCTTTTTTTTTAAAAAAAAATTTCTCTATACAGCTCAGCAAACATATAATGTATAAGATTCAAAAATGAAGTAAGCCACTAGCAGGTCCTAAATAACTACTAATCAGGTGAATAAATTGTTGACCACAAGGATATATTAATGCACTAGGACTGGCAAAATGACTATAGTTAAGGACATGATGATATGTCACTTCTATGCAGTGCCTTTGTGTGTGGCATGCAGATGGCACATGGATGGCAGGAGCTAAACTTCTTAATATCTTTAAGATTCCAATTCTCAGTCACATACAAGTTTTTGTAATACTATTTTTGTTTAGGTATTCTGATTTAACAAGTTAAGGCACATAATCTTTGGCTTACCTTAATTTCCCAGGGACTGCTCTGAGCTTCTTCTTCTTTTTTTTTTTTAAGATTTTATTTATTTATTTGAGAGAGAAAGAGCAAGCATGAGTCGGGGTTGTGGGAGAGGGAGAGGGAGTAGCAGATGCCCTGCTGAGCATGGAGCCCCACATGAGGCTTGATCCCAGGATCCCAAGATCATGACCTGAGCCGAAATCAAGAGTCAGACCCTTAACCGACTGAGCCACCCAGTCACCCCAGATCTTCTTCTTTATTCAAAATGAAAACATCAGAGTCCTTCACTGTATACCTTTTCTCCACTAAGTCACCAAATAAAGACAAAATCCAACTTAAAAATAGTGCTTGCTAAGCAACTAAGATTCAAGCCATCCCAAATAAATATGCAATGCAATTAAACATAGTGCTTTTTTGTCACTCCTGGACGATCCCTCTATTTTCTTATTTAGGCTATTGCCCCTTAGATTCTTCCATATAAAGTTCTGGAGTTGTCACTGTCAGAATCTGCCATTTTAGAGGATTCCCTTGGTATCTGCTCTAAATCTCTGATAGGTTAATTACCAGTTCCTTGCATCACCTTGACTCACGTTATGTATACATGCCAAATAAATATGCCTTCTACTTATTAAGCAAATGAAGATTCAAAAGGGTAAAACAGATGCTTCAAACTATTCATAATAATGATGTAAAAATACCAGCTAAAAGCATTATGGGAGGTAGTGGCTCAGGACCAGCCTTCATGGAGGCTCAGAGTAATACAAAGTAACAAAGTAATTCTAATTCAAACACTTCAGGGTAACAGCACTGAAATATAGTACTCCCATTCAAAGCCCCTTTAAGATTTTTTTTTTAAAAGGTTTTTTTATTTATTCATTCGAGACACAGAGATACAGAAAAAGAGAGAGAGAGAGAGAGAGAGAGAATATGAGCAGGGGGAGAAGCAGAGGGAGGGGGGAGAAGCAGGCCCCCCGCTGAGCAGGAAGCCCGATGTGGGGCTCGATCCCAGGACCCTGGGATCATGACCTGAGCCGAAGGCAGACGCTTAACCAACTGAGCCACCCAGGCGCTCCCAAAGCCCCTTTAAGATTTAAAAGCTATTTTTAGGGATTTTTTTTCCTCCATATTTTTTTATTTACAGTTTCTTTGCTATCCTAGTGAAGTAGGCATTTGTGAGTTCTCTCTAGAGGTTTAGATGTCTATAGTTACTACTAGACAATAGAATGAATCATTCCCCTCAAGTCAACTAGAATTTGAAAATTTAAAAATCCATGCTATGTCCAGGAAGAGTTGGGATGGTCTTTATTTTCTTAGAAGAGATTTATTTGAAATCCTCACCTTATGAGTGAGCATACATTTGAGACCAATTTTAATGTTTTCCTTGGAAAAATGGTACACTTAAGAGTTAAACATTATCCCAGCAACTGGTTTCCATTAGTAAGGAAGCTGAACTTGAAACTTATGGCTTAGGAATAACAGAGCAGAGGAACCAAATCATGAAAAGGTAGCTTCCTGATTATTCAGTCTCTAGTCACCTACTCACTTTAATAAAACTTTTAACCAAAATACCTTGTTAATGCATGAGACATGAATATATACATGTGTGTTTGTCTCTATATGTATGTATAGAAAAGCATTTTCTGTCCAAAGCAGAGACTACTCATTTGTGTTATGGTGGCAAATTATATAAATGAAATTCTTATACAATATAAATGATGTATAGCTTTAAAAGTTAAAGTATATCCTTTGTACACTGATAGTGAAAATTAATCAGAACTTTTCCCTCCCAAAAGAATTTTGAGGCAAGTGATTAATTTCTCATAAATAACTTCTGGGCACAGTGTCATATGTTTATGTCAGTCAGAAACATTTGTTACACTAATGGCACCAAATGTTGAAGGAGTGTGAACAAATGCACTATATTTCTTCTTAGCCAGTCTTTCTCAATTTGATCAATCACTTTTAAAGGAAAAGAAGTGAGGTCACCATAATCTCTAAATAGTAGGAATTAAGGAGACTGTTAAAATTTTATTGAAATATGTGAAATAGTTTGAATCTCCCTTTCTGAAAACTAAAAAACAGTGTTCTTAATCTTACCAATATTTTAAGCAAAGAAGATATATTCCCAAAAAATGTTAACCAATTTTATATTTAGGCATTTTAAACCCAAGAAGTTGCACCCACTCAATGTTTCTCAACCCCATATTGCTTAACATATCTCAGAGTTTGTCTAAAATAACCATAAACCATGAATCCATTGGCTGTTATTAATAATGACGACCATGAAAGAGGATGTGTTTAAAGCCCGATTAAAGCATATTCAAATGACCTTTATAAAATTTAGAATACCAAGGATTATGCATGTTGACAGTGAGTGAGATGGAATAACCAGAGATAAAAAGGATTTTTGATCCCAGGAAAAAAAGACATTAAGGAAGAATTTAACCATAAAACATATTTTCTGCAGCTACATGAAACTAAAGAGATTTGTAAATCTTTCCCTCTCTCCTCACAGTTTACCTCAGAAGAGAAATCATTCACAGCAGATTAGTCTGAAGAAGTCACAGGAAACATTTCACCTTTTATAATTATTTTTGAATTTCAAATTAAAATTTGCTGGATATATTTTTCCTTAGGTTAAATGGTTGAAGAAGATCAGGTATCAACTGATAAAGGTTGGGTTCAGTTTTCAAAGAATCTCTTAAATAACACGATTAATAAATATGTGATCAAAATGTATAGTGCCCAATGAAAGAGAGTGGTAAGGAGATGTGGTTTGAATTGGGGGATCAAGAAACTCCTTTCTGGGGAAGGACATATTTAAACTGAGACTTGAAGGACTCAAGGTGGAAGGAATTGGTGGGTTTGATAAACAGAAAGAGGCCCTGTGATAAGAGAATGGAGCTTGAAGAATGCAAAATTAGTTTAGAGACTCAGGCAGGCCCAGATAATAAAGAGAGCTTTGTAGGCCAAGGACAAGAACTTGGATTTTATTTCAAACATAATGGAAAGCTTATAGGGGTTGTTTGGAGGGCGGTGACATGATCTAACAAACAGTAAAAATAGATAGCAATTGATGTTGTTTGAAAAATGAACTGAAAGGGGAAAAAGATGGAAATGAAAGATATTAGCATGCATGTCTATTAGACTAGTCAAAGGAGAGATGATGGTGATTTTGACCAAGGTGGTAGCAACTGGTGATGGAGACAAAAAGCCAGTGGATTTAAGATACCTATTGAGATTTGGGGAGGATGGATGTTGAAGGCAAAGTAAAGGATGTGTCAAAAATGCTTGGTTTCTGGTGTGGGGAAGTGCATCAATCTAGGTGCCTTTAATTAAGAAATGAAATTGCCCTTCATGCAACTCGTTTCAATTATTCAAAGTAGAGTATTGATGTCTCCAACAATTACTGTTTCATTGTTTATTCCTCCCTTTAATTTTGTCAGTTTTTGCTTCGTGTCTTTTAGGGCTCTGCTGTTAGGTACGTACACATACTTGTGTCTTCCTGGTGAATTGATCTCATTTTGTCATTATAAAATGTTTATCTCTAGAAACAATTTTTGTCTTAAGGTCTATTTTTCCTGATATTAATATAGCCCCCTAAGCTATTTTTTGATTACTACTTTTATATTAATTCTTTCTACCATTTTACTTGTGCCTTTAAACCTTTAGGTGTCTTTTGTAAACAGCAAATAGGTCGGTGATTTTTTAATCCATCTTCTAGACTCTGCTTTTTGATTGTAGTGATATTCCATTTACATTTAATGTAATTATGGATAAAGTAGGATTTACATCTACTATTCCTTCTCTATATGTCTTACATCTTCTTTGTTCCTCTATTCCTTCATTACTGCCTTCTTTTGTGTTAAATAGATACTTTCTGGTATACCATTTTAATTTCCTTGTGTTTTATTTTTTTGAGGGTTTTGGTTTTGGTATTGTGGTTGTCCTGGAGATTATAATTAATATCTTAATCCGGTTTACATTGATATCAACTTAATTTTAATAGCATACAAATACTGTGTTTGAATTGAGATCCATTCTTCCACTTCCATTGTACTATACTTATACAAATTACATTTGGCACACTATAAGCCCAACAACACAATTTTATAATTATTGCTCTATGTGTTTGCCTTTAAATAAGAATAGTAAAAAAAAGTTACAAAAAGACATGTATTTTTTTTTACATTTACCTATGTAGTTATGTTTATGGGTGCTTTTTATTTCTTCATGTGGTTTCAAATTATTGTCTAGTGTCCTTTCAGCCTGAAGAGCTCTCTTCACATTAAAGGGCAGAATTACTACTGGCAGATTCTTTCAGTTTTTTTTTTTTTTTTCTTTTCTTTTCTGGCACTGTCCTAATTTCTCTTTCATTTGTTGAAGAATAGTTTTGCTGGCTATAGAATTCATTTGTAGACTATTTTTAACATTTTGAATATGTCATCCCATTGCTTTCTGGACTCCATGGTTTCTAATAAGAAGTCAGCTTTTACTCTTATTGAGAAATGGTTCTTTGCAGGTTGTTTTTCTTTTATTGATTTCAAGATTTTGTCTTCATCTTTGACTCTTCTCCATTGGACTATGATATGTTTAGGTATGACTTTTTGATTTTATTTTACCTGGAGTTCACTGAGCTTCTCAGATGACATTAATATTTTTCATCAAATTTGGGAAGTTTTTGACCAATATTTCTTCAAATACCTTTTCTTCCTTTCTCCTTTTCTTCTCTTCATGACACTCTCATTATGTGTATGTTGGAATGCTTATTAGTATCTCTTAGGTCTCTGAGGCCCTGTTCAAATTTTTCACTCTTTTCTTTCTGCTCCTAACACTGGATAATCTCTCTTGAACTATCAAGTTTGAGGATTCTTTCTTCTTTCAGTTAGACAATGATTTTGAGTCCCTCTACTAAATTGTTATTTTTAGTTTTTGTGCCTTTCAACTGCAGAAATATTTCTATTTAGTTCTTTTAAAAAAATTTATTGATCTCTTTTTCATATTCTTGGTAAGGTGCTGTTGTCATATTTTTCTTTATTTCTTTACTTTCATTCTTTAAACATTTATAATTGGTGATTTAAAATCTTTTTGTACCAAAATTTGAGTCCTCTAAGGGGCATTATTTTCAGGCTCCTTTTTGCCTTTTTATGTTGAACACTTGTTTTGTTTTTATTTATTTTTTATTGTTAAACTTTTTTTTCATGTCTCATATTTTTTTTGTTGAAACCTGGACATTTTAGATAATACATTGTAACAACTTTGATGTCAAGTCCCCCCACCCAGCTTTTGCTGTTACTGAGATTTTTTTGTCATTGTTTATCTCATTGTTGTGCATTTGTTTAGAGATTTACTAATTCAATAGATTCCATATTTCCTGCTTTAAGCAACCACTGAATTCTCTGCTGGATTTTCTAAAATAAAAATTAAAAATATACATATTTTTAATTTAAAATAATTCTAATTTATATTTTTAAACCTGGCTTCCTATTAGTCACCAATGATTCAGTATAATTTAGTGGTTAGCCAATGCAATGTTTCATGAGAAGATGTCCTCAAATATCTTGCCTGTATATCCTCTACTTTTGCCAAAGGGATCTTGTGAGAAGGCATGCTTTCAAACTTCAGGACATTTATGAGACAGCCTTAGCTTTCACTTCCTACTTGCTCAGGGCCTTATGTTTAGCCAGAAATTAATGGAGCTTTCTTCTTAACCAGGTCTTTCCAGGGCTGTGCGCATGCTGACACAGTCTTTTAGCTGTTCAGAAATATGTTGGAGCTTTCAAATATCCCAACAGCCATTTTGTTCTTGAAGATTTCCTTTTAAATTCCTGGTCAGGCTCTTTTGCTCCAACTGAAATAGCTTTAGGTAGTTGCAGTGTTCCTAGCAGATTGAAATGGTTTCAGTAATGACCAAGGTGTAGTACTCCTTCCCTCCCTGCCTTGGTTAAGCTGAAATAGGAGTTAAATAAAAGACTGTAATAGCACACTAATTGAGATTTTCCATGGACCTGGATGTTTAAATATTATATTGACTGTGTTTTGGGTATGGTGTTTCTTAGAGAGCTCCAAGAGTTCACTGTCAATTGGCTACAAGACTTGGCTTTTCAAGGCTATTGCACCACTAGGGTATGAAGAGCAGGGGGATGGGAAGAGGTCCAACTTTAAATGTCACAGACCTTCCCTGTCTAAAGAAGTTCAGAATAGTTTCTCTTGTACAGATGATTTTGTATGTTCTTGTTCTGATCATTCTTATTCACTCCATTGCTGAAGGAGGACTCCATTATCCTAAATAGTATAAGCTGGCTGAACACAACATCCAACACCGGACAGAGGAGATGGACAGCAGTTTATTAGTCACATTAACTCACAGCCTGTGGGAAGAGGACACTGCATGCCTTGCATGGTCACATAGAGGTTGTATTTGGAAACAGCGTGAAGCAGAAGGGGCTGTGGAAGATAGGCTTTATAATAACAGGAGGGTGGGGTGGGAGCTTTTTGAATAATTTTGCTGGCTGGCTGGGAGGTGAAACCAGTTAGGTTGAGGCCAGGTAGAGTGTAACTGGTGCAGCTAATGGGGGAATTACCTAGGCAGGAAACCTTCCTGGTTGGGCCAAGTGGGAAGCAGATCTGGCAAGAGCAGAGGAACTCATGGCTCAAATTCCAGGTGCCTTACACTATTTCAGGCCTTATAATACAGATCAGTGGCTTTGGTTAATTTGGAGAGTTCTAGAAATGGTTACTTTTAATTGTTTTGTCAGTATTTTTTGTCTTTTGTGCATATGAGAGGATGAGCAGTTCAGAGATTTTTACTTGGCCATTCTAAAAGTTGATCTCCAATTTTTCTTGATTTGAACATTAGAATTGGATCATTTGCTGATGGAAGGTCTACCATTAAATGGAATCAGCCATTGGAACTTTAGAAAAGACCTTGATCAAAATGATTTTTCTCAAAGGACTATCATTCTGCTTGGAATTCTTCCAATGTGCCAGTTCTTTGTGTAGACAAGATAGGGAGTAGGGACACACAAAACACATGTGGTGCATAAAGCTATAAGGTATTGTTCTAAAATGATAACGGTAGTTTCCCCCTCTGAGTGATTTGGTTAAAGTGACAATCATTGCTTGTCTTCATATTCTATATTTTAGAAATTCCTATGATAAGCGTGTATCATTTGAATAGTCAGAGGGATGAAAAAGAAATCTCTTTTTTAAAAATTGTTGACAATTTACAATGATAATTTAGAGTCATGGCATAATGCCATTATCAGACATTAATAATCCAGTCAGGAATAATTTATAGGAGAGGAAATATAGTTTATGAGAAATAGCATGACTTTTAGAGTAATATCTCTGTCTTAATTCATCACTTCTATATTTGAGTCTTTGTATGTTTTTAAAAAGTGGGAATGATAAAACTGTACAGGGTTGTTGTACGAATTAAGTAAGATCATGCATTAAAAACTAGTCATTTAGTAAACTCTCAATAAATGTTAGGTCATCTTTCCTTCCATAGCAGAAATCAAGGAATGCTGAACTAGCATACAGTGGTAATATTCCTATGGGTGAGCAAAGAGAAGGAAAAGTTGTGCGAATTACATGCAGAACAGTCTAGTGGGGGACTGGGTGGTGGGCCCTTGTTTAGAGAGAGGAGCCAAAGGATTACAAGATGTTCCATCACTGGTTTAACTTTTACAATTTTACTTGGACCTGGCTTATTATCACTACACTATAAAGTATTGATTTTTTTCAGTTTTATTTTTGCAACCACATTTAACCTATACTTATCTCACATTTACTTTATAGTTACTCTACACTTTCTGTTTATTCCATACTTTTTTCTGTTTGATTGTTGTCAATGCTTAGCTTTTGACTGATTTTAATTCCTATACTATCAAAATACTGTAAAATGTTTCTATAATTTTTAGTTTTCTTTCCTTAGACATTTATGTTTTCTACACATTTTATGTAATTTTCCTCAATAGTTTCAGGAATCCCAAAGTGGATATCAGATGTAACGTACTTGAAGTTTTTTTTTTTTTTTCCTTGCCTCTTTTACTTTTGGCATCATTGCTTATCTGAGACCCTACCTTTTAGAAATAAGTTGGTATTTATAAAGAAAGATTTTATCTGTATATAAACTTATACTCTGTGTACAGATGAATGTAGCTGTATATTTTATAGAAACTTATGTATAAATATGTATCTGTAGGTCATAAATTATGACAAAATTCTAGTTTAAGCTTTATGTACTCTAATTTCCAGTTGTCATTTGACTTGATTTCCAATTTTTAATTTTCATTTTAATAAAAGTTATTACAAAGAGGATAGTAGAGACTTTAAATTTCTATACTTCAGCAAATTATTAAATATTATAATTTCAGTAACTAGTTTTTAAAATGTAGTATCTATTCTTAAGAATTTAAGTTGAAATACTCATAAAACTTAATTCTTAAATATCTGTGTTTAATGTTATGCAGAATTTCTACAACCATTGATTAACGTGAAGTATGCTTTCTAAAGCTGTTATGTGCCAAAACGTGTGGTCAAAGGATGAGAAATCCAGCTGCTTCTATTGCTGCAGTAGATTTGGAATAAAACCTCTAAATAGGTTTCCCGAAGAAAAAAAATAAACTGTATTCTAAAGGGCTACTTTTTTCCCTAGTAGAAAAAAAAAAAAGTAGCCCTGGAAAAACTTGTGAATGCTTTGTCATTTCTGCAAAACTGTGAAAACACCAAAGCAGCTAGTTTACTCATCCTTGATTTCCCCAGATGGCTGAGTTCCCATTAACTCACCAGAGAATGAGATGCAGACCCAGTGCCTTTACATGTCATTTTGACAAGACATAATGTCCGATCTTGTTTGTGTACGCCTTTCCCTTCTACCTCAAGCCTGCTTCACTACTGGTGGTCTGCCCGTGTGCAACACAGATGTTTCTCTCTCCCCACTGCATGCTTTATTTTTCAAGTAGCTTCGGTGAGCATATGTTTCCATGTGAGCCTGTTCCTTCCTTCTCCCAACACCTTCTTGTGCTACATAAACAATCTTCATCTGCCCCCTCAGATCTGGGGCACACGAGACATTCACAGATGTCGATTTCTTTTTCAGCCTGTTTGCCTCTGGTGAACACGGTCTTCAGATAATATCTCCTTTCCTTCTCTGTTCCAAATGACTCGGAATGCAGATTTTTTCCCTCCTTTCAACTCAGTTTCCTTCTGTGACCCCAGCATGTTTTCGTCCCCTTTCTTCTAGATCTCTCTTTGTACTAGCTCTCCAGATGGGATCAAGGATGAGATCTCCCTGCTCCTCATTTTATTCTCCTTACAACTGTTTGGTTTGCAGGAACAGGAAGAGGCAAACTTCACACGTTAAATATTTTACATACATGGCCACCTATATTTTTATGATTTGTTTCTTTGACTTTTTTTTTTTTTACACTTTTACTTCTATTTAGTTGCTGCTTGGTTTTTCATTTTTGCTAGTTCATTACAAGGAAGGACATTGCAAATATACGTACATAAACACATCATATATAAAAACATCATGGTAACAGTTACTTCAGTATCAACATCAATTTTGTTTTCTTTTGTAAAAGAGGGATTTTACCTCCACTTTCATTTATGCAATACTCATTGAGCATGTACTGTGTGCCAGAAATTCCTCTGGGTAACAGCATTAGGGTAGTAAAGAAAGAAAAGGTCTTTTTCAAGAAATTTATATCCTAGTATGATAGATAATAATCAAGTATATAAAAGATTAAGATAATTATGACAGGATGACAATTGAGCTAAAATCTGAATGATAAACAGGAGCTGGATGGGGGGGCCCCAGGGTGGTTCAGTCGCTTAGGCATTGGACTCTTGATTTTGCTTGGGTCATGATCGCAGGGTTTTGAGATTGAGCCCAGCGTCAGGCTCCACATTCAGCTGGGAGTCTGTTTGAGATTCTCTCTCTCTAAAATAAATAAATCTTTAAATAAACAAAACAAAAAACAAAAACAGGAGTTGGGTGCACAAATCAAGATGACTAGAATTTCAGGGGGAAGGAACAAGTGCAAAGTCCCTACAGAAGGATTGGCATTAGCGAGGTTGAGAAACAAAAGAGAAGTCACGTGACTGAAGTGTCATAATGAGCATGGCAGAGAAGGGAAGACACAGTGTTAGAGAGGAAGTCTGGGGCAAGATCACTTAGAGCTTTTGAAGGCAGGGTAAGAATTTTCAATTTTATTCCAAATACCCTGAGAAACCATGGAAGCTTTAAAGCAGGAAGTAACATGATCTGACTTACATTTTTGAAATATCACTTTGGGGCTATGATAATTTCTTATGGTGAAGTGAGAGGTAAGAGAAAGGCCAGACATATGATATGGTTTTTTAAAAAAATTCTCTACAATTTTTTATTTTTAAAGACCTCATTTAAAAAAAAAAACAGTTTTAGATTAACAAAATTGAAGGAAGGTACAGAGATTTTCCCCTACCTATCTTGCCCCCACACATACATAGCCTCCTGCATTACCATATCACTCACCAGTGTGTTATATTAGTTGTAATTGATGAATCCAAATCAACACATCAAAATCACTCAAAGCCTATAATTTACTTTAGGCCTCACTCTTGGCTTGTACATCCTATGGTTTTGAACAAATATATAATGACATGTATCCATCATAATATCATAGAGAGTATTTCCACTGCCCTAAAAAATCTTTAATGCTCTACCTAGTCATTCCTTCCCATTATCCCAACAACCACTGACCTTTTTACTGTCTCCATAATTTTGCCTTTTCTATGATGTCAAATATAGTTGACCCTTGAAACACATGGGTTTGAACTGTGCAGGTCCACTTATACATGGATTTTTTTAATTGATTTATTTGAGAGAGAGGTGGGGATAGCTAGAGAGAGCATGAACAGGGAGGAGAGGGAGAAGCAGGCTTCCCGCTGAGCAAGGAGCCTGATGCGGGGCTCCATACCAGGACCCTGGGATCATGACCTGAGCTGAAGGCAGACGCTTAACCAAGTGAGCCACCCAGGCGCCCCATACATGGATTTTTTTTTTTTTGATAAATATAGTATAGTAAATTTACTTTCTCTTATGATTCTCCTAATAACATTTTCTTTAGCTTGTTTTAAGAATGTAGTATATAATATATATAACACAAAATATGTGTTAATAGACTATTATCGGTAAGTCTCTGGTCAACAGCAGGCTATTAGTTTTTAGAGAAGTCAAAAGTTATACATGGACTTCCAACTGTGCAGAGGGTTGGTGCTCCTAACCCTCCTCATTGTTGAAGGATCAACCATAGTTGTTATCATAGTATGTAGCCTTTCAGACTGGTTTCTTTCACTTAATATACATTTAAGGTTTCTTCATATCTTTTCATCACTCAATTGCTCATTTCTTTTTAGCATTGAATCATATTCCTTGTCTGAATGGCCTATATTTTATAGTTAACAACGATTATTGTGAGCAACCATAAAATGATTTCTTTTCAGAAACAATTTTGCTAACTCTTATGTTTTTTACATCTCTCCTTTTAACCAGCCTGCAGTATTTTTAGTAGAATGATGATTACCTCTCCATATTTCAAATTCCTTACCTTGACATACGAAGTTTTGTGAAATTTTACCTTTGAACTTCTTTCCTTACTTCAGGATGTTCCCCTCCCATCACCAACACATTGTATTATAACCCTCAGCACTGCTGAACCAAGTCCTGTTTCTTCACCAGGCCTTGCAATCCTCTCTGTTCATCTTGCTCCCTTCCCTAGGAATGCTCTTCTCCCCATTCCTTGTTTGGAAAGCATCTATTCCCACCCCCACGGAGCTTTCTCAATGATGCCTTCCTGACCACCTTGTGTGTGCTCTCCCTGTACTTTGCACAGGCTCTTTATAAAAGCTCCCCAAACATAAATATTTATGAATTTGTGGAGAAGACTGGGAAACCCTGGGCAGCTGGCAAGGACAAATGTTATGAAGGGCCTTGAGGGGAGGTTAAGGACTTGTTGACTTTAAAGACTGTAGAGGGACTTTGGAAGAATTTCAGTGTAAGGGTAACAAGATCAGATTTGCCCTTTAGAAAGTTCCCTGTGGCCATATACTGGCAAGAGGAGCAGGTGGGATGACAAAATGAGACTGGAAGCAGGCTATCGCATTAGGCTAGTTAGGATACAGTGGGAGTTTAAAGCACTCAACACACGCACACGTACACACAGAGAAATAATAGTGCGGACGGAGAAGAAAGGATGGGTTCAGAAAGACTTAAACAGTTCCTAACCAATGAGTGGTGTGTAGGGGAAAACAATTCAGTAAGAGAAAGTGAGGCAGACAATAGAACCGAGAAACCCTCCCATTTCTGTTGAGCTTCAGGGTGGATAGTGGTGCAATTCACTAATGTAAGCATATGGGAGGAAGCTTTTCACATCACCCATTTAACAACAACATTCCTAAATTTTCTGTGTCAACACTGTGCTTTCCATTTTACAAATTAATCTTTTGTTTTCTATTGTTTGCCTTTATTTTTACCTTATCACAATTTAAGTTTTCTGTTTAAAAATAAGTTAATTTTGAATCTCCTAACTAGCTGTAGTAGTGCTGAAGTGGAAGAATTAGGTATTTCCATAGTCTATTCCTATAGCTGGAGTAACCGTGTTCCCCAGTGGGCCAGTGTTATGGGAGGAGCCAGCTGGATGAGCTGGGGAACACACTGCTTAGGGACTCAGAAGAAATTAAGGCAGGGGCAAATACGGATTTGGGTTTTTGTTTTTGTGTTTTGTTTTTTTTTTCCTCATTGCCTCACCATCTCATCATGTCTCTGTTATCCTACTACCTAATTCTTTGATTTCCACTTGATACGTAATAACTATTTCCTGACTATTTCATGTTCTTCACAAATTGGCAATAGTAAGCTTTCTTCAATTGATAAAGAAGCTTTAGATTCTTCTAAACATGTGAAGCTTTGCCGGTTTTTTTGTTGTTATTTTTTAGTAAACTTCCTATTTTGCCATGGATTTGTTTTTTTAAACTGAAAAAACTCCACACTGAGATTTGTTTACAAAGAGTACATGCTCTTTTGCTCTAATTGTTGTGTATCACCCTAACTTACTTTTGGGTTTGACTCCATAAATGAATTTGTCCATTTAAGACTTTTTGCAAACAAACATTTTCAGAGTATAAATGACATTTGCTCTAATAGGAGAAAGTGGGGGATTTGATAATGTAAACCAAAAAATCATTGCCAAATCATTTACATTGATTTAAAAATACATTCATTTAGGGCACCTGGGTGGCTCAGTCGTTAAGCGTCTGCCTTCGGCTCAGGTCATGATCCCAGGGTCCTGGGATCGAGTCCCACATCGGGCTCCCTGCTCCACGGGAAGCCTGCTTCTCCCTCTCCCACTCCCCCAGCTTGTGTTCCTGCTCTCACTATCTCTCTCTTTCTGTCAAATAAATAAAATCTTTAAAAAAAATATTCATTTAACAAATATTTATTAAACATTTATTATGTGCCAAAGGCCAAAATCACTGCCCTGAGGAGACTGCATTCTAGAGGGGGAAAAGCACATAAATTACTGGCCAAACTCAGCATTGGAGTGTTAGGTGGGGAAGAGGTTGCAATTTTAGCTAGAGTATCTGGGGAAGGCCTCACAGAGAAAATAACATTTAACTTATGACCTGAAGGAGATGAAGAGGGGAATACTGCAGACATCTCGGGGATGGTTTCCAGGCACAAAGGCCCTAAAATCTATTCATACCTGGTGTGTTTCAGGAACAAGAAAAGGGGCAGCACAGTTGAAGGAGAGGATTGAGGATGACAGTGAAAGTAGATGGGAACTGAGAAGTAAGTGGAAGTTGGGGTGGGCAGATCTAAAGCCTTTTTGATCACAGTACCCTGAATGAGGTGGAAGCCATTGAGGGATTTTCAGCAAATGAGTAACTTGTTCTGATTTGTATTTTAGTAGGATCTTCGTGCCTGATGTGTGGAGAATAGACTGTAGAGAAGAAGAGATAAAGGCAAGGAAACTAGTTTAAGACTTAGAATCATCTAGACTGGAAATGTTGGTGGCTCAAAATAGAGTGGTGACAGTTAAAGAAATGAGAAATGGTTGGATTCCCCAATATGTGGATATAAGTGAAAGGAATGAGTAAAACATGCTTTGAGTTTAGGTTTGAGCCAGTAGAAGAATGGGTTTCTTTTTTCACGGACATGGGAAAAACTATAAGATGAGAGTAGGTTTGGTGGCAAATTCAGGATCTTAGTATTAGATATATTAAGTCTGAGATGTCCATTAGATATCCATGTAGATGTCAAGTAGGCAGAAAAGAACTGGAGAATCATTAATTATACAGATAATATTAAGAGCTGTGACACTAGAAATCACAGAGAATGAGTGAAAATAGAAAAGGTGTTTAGGGATCAATCCCTGTAACACTTCTATGATTACAGGTTAAGGAGATATGAATATTTTTTTTCTTTTTCTTTTCTAAAATTAATAGGCAACATATTTTTGTATTTTTATAATTTGATTTATATTCAGTAAAACAGTTTTTAATTTTTCAATGGGTTTTGATAATTTACATAAACTTATACTATCATCCAAACAAGATGTAGAATATTTCCATTACCCCCCAAATCCTCTTATGGCCCTTCTTGATCTACTTCCACCCCCAACCACATGTAACAATTTTCTGACTTCTATTACTGTAGATTATTTTACTGTTCCTTGGCATAATGTCTGCAATATACATGATTACATTTTGTTGCACTTATCAGTCCTTAGTTCCTATTGACTGCTAGGTAGTGTTCCTTTGTATGAATAGAATGGGATTGGTTTATCATTCTTCTGATTGGCACTTGGGTTGTTTCCAGCTTTAGGCTATTCTGAATAAGACTGCTATGGACATTATTGTGCAAGCCTTTTGTGGATGTGTGTTTGCATTTTGTAGGAAAAGAAGTGAACAGAAGGTTAATACAATCTAACTTTATCGAAATAGCCAAAAAGTTTTGAAAAACAATTAATTATACCATTTTATAATCCACATGTAAAATATTTTAAACAGGAAATAGGGCAAATGTTTTAGAAAACAACTAAAACTGAGAATTACATAATTTTAATACTCATTATACTCTTTATTATAAATCCCTGATCTAAAAACTTGTCAAAATACTCTTAAGTGGTAGTTTTTGAAGATCTTAACTTGGCAGTTTGTAGACGATGCAGCTTAATAAGTGTTGCTGGGACAGTCTGTGAAGAGATTGTTCATTACTTAATTAAGTATTATGTGCAAATTAATTTAATAAATTCTTGGCTCAAGCAGAGATGAGAAGGAATTCTCTCAGTTCCTTGGTTTATGTGGGAAGTTACATTCCTAACGGGAGCAATCCCAGGCTGTGCTCTGAACCTATCTTTCAACTTCCATTTTTTTTTTTTTTTTAATTCCAGCTTTATCCATTTGAACTAAAAGTGTACAGACCTCTAGAACGGGGGATGGGGGCATGGGTTAGCCTGGTGATGGGTATTAAAGAGGGTAGGTATGGGGGCGCCTGGGTGGCTCAGTAGTTAAGCGTCTGCCTTCGGCTCAGGTCATGATCCCAGGGTCCTGGGATCGAGCCCCGCATTGGGCTCCCCACTCCGCAGGAAGCCTGCTTCTCCCTCTCCCACTCCCCCTGCTTGGGTTCCCTCTCTTGCTGTGTCTCTCTCTGTCAAATAAATGAACAAAATCTTAAAAAAAAAAAAAAAGAGGGCAGGTATGGAATGGAGCACTGGGTGTTATACGCAAGCAATGAATCATGGAACACTACATCAAAAACTAATGATGTAATGTATGGTGATTAACATAATAAAATTTTAAAAAAAGTGTACAGACCTGGAGACTGAGTAATACAGACAGCCCAAAGAGATCTTCCCAATTGACTAGTGGTAAGGAGCCCAGATAGAATGTTCTGTTGTGGAAGCAGCAGAGGTTGCAGCAGCTTAGGGAAATTAAGCAGAGAAGCCACGATGCCAGCCTGTCATGGTGACAGACAAGTGCCCCCGGTCAGGATAAGACTGTGCCTTCAGAAGGCACTTGTTGTGATGAGCACTGGGGGTTGTATGTAAGTGGTGAATCACTGAATTCTACTCCAGAAACCAATATTGCACTGTATGTTAACTAAGTAAAATTTAAAAAAAAGATAAGAATGTGCCTTCAGATGTGTTTACTTAAACACTTGCCCCAGTGCTCTAGTGCATTTTAGTTTTTCGGTGTTTAAATTTGGCTGTTTTAATGAGGATATAGTTTTCATAAATACCAAAAGTTGGATCTTAACTACCATGAGGTCTTAAACTCTGTACTTTACATACGACTCAGGAAAAGCCTGTCCTTTGTAGTTTAAGCCTCTAGTGAAAGTTAAATTTCTACCTAGAAACAGAGAAGCAAAAATGCTAAATCAGTGATTCTTACCTCGGGAAGGGTGGTGGAGGGGGTGGGGAGACTTTCGTCTCATGGCCCAGGGTACACTTGACCTGTCTGGAGATGTTTTTGGTTTGCTACATCTTGGGGGCAGATGCTAATGGCATCTAACCTGTAGATGCCAGGGATGCTGCTAAAAACCCTACAATGCCCAGGACAGCCCCCCACAGTAAAGAGTTATCTAGCTCAAAATGTCAATAGTGCCACTGTTGGGAAACCCAGTGTCAAAAAATCTGTGTAGGTCTGAGGAGAGAATACATTGAAAAACTAAAATTATAGACCTGACATTATTTGCATATTAGCAGTTTGGGGTTTATCACCTATTAACTAAAAAGGACCTGGCATACCCTTGAGGGTAAAACTAAAATAAGTAGGAAGAAACAGGCTTTGAAAGGTATGAGTTTTGCTTTGGTTTTAAGGATTTGGAAATGAATGTTCTCAGAGGAAATACTGGGGTCTCAGTGAAGCTGTAAGGGAAGGGCAAGTTGCTATTTTAAGTTAGGGCACAGTGCCTTGCTTAAATGGGAGAGAATATTCTCTGAACCACACTACTGAGGTAGCCCCTGCCTCATTACTATCTAGCATGAGATGCTCTTTTTTCTCTATGATAAACCTAAAATTGTTATTGTTGTTGTTCACTATCTGTTCACCCCACTGGACTGTAAGCTCTATGAAAGCAGGAACTCTATTGTATACACTGTATGCCCAGGGCCTGCCATTATAAAAGTTGATGTGGGAAACAAGGGCAAAAGAAAAATTAAATTTTTTTACCTACAGCCCATTGACAAGTCCTTGAAACAGGCAAAGTGACATTCCTCCAGGAACTCAGGTGCCTTGATGCTAATACTTGGCTAAGGGCAATCTTAGCCCGATCCACAGGATCCTATAAGTCTGCTTTATCTCTAACCCCCAAGATACATGTTGGCAGTCATCCCTCAAGCGTATGACCCACCGATATACATCTGAAGGGTCTCATGATTAAGGTTTTATTAGACAGTAATAAATGATGCTTTCCCAACAATAGCTAGCCCCCTCAAAATCCTGGAAACCTTGTTTCCAAAATACCTGGGAGGTTACGCTATCCCTAACCATGTCCCAACTTGAAAGTATATAATGGAACACTCCTCATTGATGTGGGAAACAAAGGCAGAAGAAAAATTATTAAATTTTCTTACTATCTGCAGCCCATTGACAAGTCCTTGAAACAGGCAGATGACATTCCTCTAGGGACTCAACGGCCTTGAGGTTGATACTTCGCTAAGGGCAAAATGCAATCCTAGCCTGACCCCCCGCCCCCACCAAGATATGTGTTGGCAATCATCCCCCCAGCATATGGCCCACCGATATATATCTGAAGAGTCTCATGACTAAAGTTTTATTAGACGGTAATAAATTACCTTTTCCTAACAATAGCTAGCCCCCTGGAAACCTTGCTTCCAAAATTTCTTAGAGACTTACGCTATCCCAAACCCCCTCCCAATTTGAAAGTATATAATGGGCCACTCTTCATGATACCAGTGCAGCTCTTTCTGCCCATCTGTCCTGTCCCCGTGCTTTAATAAAGCCACCTTTTTGCACCAAAGATGTCTTTTTTTTTTTTAAGAATTTATTTATTTATTTGACAGAGGGAGAGAAAGAGCACAAGTAGGCAGACAGGCAAGCAGTGGGAGAGGGAGAAGCAGGCCAATGTGGGGCTTGATCCCAGGATGCTGGGATCATGACCTGAACTGAAGGCAGAGCTTAACCGACTGAGCCACGCAGGCACCCCAAAGATCTTTTTTTTTTTTTAAAGATTTTATTTATTTGAGAGAAAGAGAGATAGAGCACAAGCAGGGGGAGCGGCAGGTAGAGGGAAAAGGAGAAGCAGGCTCCCGCTGAGCAAGGAGCCCGATGTGGGGCTCAATCCCAGGCTCCTGGGATCATGACCCAAGCCAAAGGCAGATGCTCAACAGACAGCCACCCAGGCACCCCACACCAAAGATGTCTTAAGAATTCTTTCTTGGCTGTTGGCTTTGAACTGTCTTTCCTACATCAAAAGTCATCAATAAATATTGATTATTGATATCTTTGAATTGTAGATGAATGAAAGCAAGAAGTTATCAGTGCCAGCAGCAAGGCAAGCCACCCCAGTGTACCATTCTAGCCTGGCCTGGTCTGATGGCCAGACTCTGCTGGCTACACGGACAACCTGGTTCATGTGTAGCAGGTGACCATCAGCACCTGCTAGAAATATGGCAGAGCTTTAAGAATAAAACATTGGTTTTCTGACTTAAAAAAAAAAAAAAAAGATGCTCACCAAAAGGACAATGCATGAACAAAGTGAAAATTTCAACAAAAAGACTGAAAATATGAGAATGTATCAAACAGGGGAGAGGAGCAAGATGGAGGAGGAGTAGGAAACCTGGATTTCGTCTGGTCCCAGGAATTCAGCTGGATAGGGATCAAACCATTCTGAACACCTACAAACTCAACAGGAGATAGAAGAAAAGAATAGCAACAACTCTCTGAAGAGAAAAGCGACCACTTTCTGGAAGGTAGGACGTGCGGAGAAGTGAATCCGAGGCGATATCTGGGAAGATAGATGGCAGGGGAGGGGGCCTCCGTCAGCTGCTACCCGCAAGTGATAGAGCAGCGGTGCACAAAATCGGAACTTTTAGAAGTTGGCTCTGCTGAGGGACGTCGCTTCAGTGGCTAAGCAGGGGGTGGAACCCTCTCTGGGACAGTGTGGTCTCAGGATCCTCGGGGTCACAGAAAGACCGGGGGTGCCTGAGTGTGGCAGAGCTCCCAGGTATCAGCGGGGAAGCCAGCTGCAGAGATGGAGCCGAGGCGCGGGCTCTCAGCTCAGGGTTGCCATAAACCGGGATCCGCGGCACAGTCGGGCCACTGCTCCTCCAGCAGGGACCCAACAAGTGGCAGATCCAGGGAGACTCCCCTTCCTCCCCTGGGAGGAGTGGCGCGGGAGCGCACCGCAGGGATCTGCTGCGTTTGGAGACTCCACGCCAAGTTGGGTGCCAGAGATAGAAACGCTCGGTCACAGGCCGGGTGAGCATGGAGTGCGGCTGGAGACCGGGGAGACGGGAGTGACTGCTTTTCTCTGGGGGCTTGCTGAGGAGTGGGGCCCCCAAGGTCTCAGCTCCTCTGGGGCGGAGATTGGGAGGCCACCACTTTTACTCTTGTCCTCCAAAGCTGTATGGAAAGCTTGCAGGGAACAAAAGCTCCCAAGAGCAAACCCGAGCAGATTACTTAGCCCGGACCAGCAAGGGCGGGGCAATTCCGCCTCTGGCAAAGACATTTGGGAACCATGGCAACAGGCCCCTCCCCCAGAAGATCTGCAAGAACAGCCAGCCAAGACCAAGTTTACTGATCAATGAGAACGGCAGAACTCCAGCGCTAGGGGAATACTGCACATAGAATCCATGGCTTTTTTCCCATGATTCTTTAGTCTTTCAAAGTTAATTTTTTTTAACTGTTTTTTTTTTTTTGAATTTTTCTTTTTCCCTTTTTCAACCAACATCTTATCAAACACTTTTTTAAAAAAATCTTTATTTTTCATTTTTAGAGTCATATTCTATCCCTTCATAGTAGTTGCCCTTATTTTTGGTATATATATTTAAGTTGTTCTCTCTTTAAAATTTTGGGATACAGTTTCTTCTAACAGATCAAAATATACCCCAAATCTCTAGTGTATGGCTTTGTTCTAGTCTCCTACCTGATCACATTCTCTCCCCCCCTTTTTTTAAACCTCTTCTTTCTTTTTTCAACCAACTTCTTATCAATTCCTTTTATAAAATCTCTTATAATTTTCATCTTTACAATCATATTACATCCCTTCATCGTATTAACCCTTATTTTTGTACATATATGTTTTTCTTTCTTTAAAATTTTGGGAGGCACTTTCTTCTAACAGACCAAAATGCGCCCAAAATCTAGTGTGTGGCACTGATCTATGCACCAGCCTGATCATATTTGATCATATTCTGTTTTCTTTTGATTTTGTTTGTTTTTATCCTTTTCTTTCTTTTTTTTTTCTTTTTTCTTTCTTTCCCCTTCTTTTCTCCCAGTTTCAGGTCTTTTCTGATTGTTTAGTGTATATTTTCTGAGGACGTTGTTACCCTGTTAGCATTCTGTTCTCTCATTCATCTATTCTCCTCTGGACAAAATGACAAGATGGAAAAGATCACCTCAACAAAAAGAAGAAGAGGCAGTACCGACTGCCAGGGACCTAATCAATACGGACATTAGTAAGATGTTGGAACTAGAGTTCAGATTCATCACTTTAAAGAAACTAGCTGGGCTTGAAAAAAGCATGGAAGTTATTAATTAGAGAAACCCTTTCTGGAGAAATAAAAGAACTAAAATCTAACCAAGTCGAAATCAAAAAGGCTATTAATGAGGTGCAATCAAAAATGGAGGCTCTAACTGCTAGGATTAATGAGGCAGAAGAGAGAATCAGTGATATAGAAGACCAAATGATGGAAAATAAAGAAGCTGAGAAAAAGAGAGATAAACAACTACTGGATCACGAGGGCAGAATTTGAGAGATAAGTGATACCATAAGATGAAACATTAGAATAATTGGGATCCCAGAAGAAGAAGAGAGAGGGGCAGAAGGTATATTGGAGCAACTTATAGCAGAGAAATTCCCTAATTTGGGGAAGGAAACAGGCATCACAATCCAGGAGGCACAGAGAACGCCTCTCAAAATCAATAAAAATAGGTCAACACCCCGACATCTAATAGTAAAACTTATGAGTCTCAGAGACAAAGAAAAAATCCTGAAAGCAGCTCAGGAGAAGACATCTGTAACCTACAATGGTAGAAACATTAGATTGGCAACAGACTTATCCACAGAGACCTGGCAGGCCAGAAAGGACTGGCAGGATATATTCAGAGCACTAAATGAGAAAAATATGCAGCCAAGAATACTATATCCAGCTAGGCTGTCATTGAAAATAGAAGGAGAGATAAAAAGCTTCCAGGACAAACAAAAACTAAAGGAATTTGCAAACACGAAACCAGCCCTACAAGAAATATTGAAAGGGGTCCTCTAAGCAAAGACAGAGCCTAAAAGCAACATAGACCTGAAAGGAACACAGACCATATACAGTAACAGTCACCTTACAGGCAATACAATGGCACTAAATTCATATCTTTCAAGAGTTTCCCTGAATGTAAATGGGCTAAATGCCCCAATCAAAAACACAGGCTATCAGATTGGATTAAAAAACAAGACCCATCGATATGCTGCCTGCAAGAGACTCATTTTAGACCCAAAGACACCCCCAGATTGAAAGTGAGGGGGTGGAAAACCATTTACCATGCTAATGGACACCAAAAGAAAGCTGGGGTGGCAATCCTTATATTAGATTTTAAACCAAAGACTTTAATAAGAGATGAGGAAGGACACTCTATCATACTTAAAGGGTCTATCCAACAAGAAGATCTAACAATTGTAAATATCTATACCCCTAACACGGGAGCAGCCAATCATATAAGGCAATTAATAACAAAAGCAAAGAAACACATTGACAACAATACAATAATAGTGGGGGATTTTAACACCCCCCTCACTGAAATGGACAGATCATCTAAGCAAAAGATCAACAAGGAAATAAAGACTTTAAATGACACACTGGACCAAATGGACTTCACAGATATATTCAGAACATTCCATCCCAAAGCAACAGAATACACATTCTTCTCTAGTGCCCATGGAACATTCTCCAGAATCGATCACATCCTAGGTCATAAATCAGGTCTCAACCAGTACCAAAAGATTGGGACCATTCCCTGCCTATTTTCAGACCACAATGCTTTGAAACTAGAACTCAATGGTAAGAGGAAAGTCGGAAAGAACTCAAATACATGGAGGCTAAAGAGCATCCTACTAAAGAATGAATGGGTCAACCAGGAAATTAAAGAAGTATTAAAAAAATTCATGGAAACCAATGAAAATGAAAACACAACTGTTCAAAATCTTTGGGATGCAGCAAAGGCAGTCCTAAGAGGAAAGTATAGAGCAATACAAGCCTTTCTCAAGAAACAAGAAAGGTCTCAAATACACAACCTAACCCCACACCTAAAGGAGCTGGAGAAAGAACAGCAAATAAAGCCTAAACCCAGCAGGAGAAGAGAAATAATAAAGATCAGAGCAGAAATCAATGAAATAGAAACCAAAAGAACAGTAGAACAAATCAACAAAACTAGCAGCTGGTTCTCTGAAAGAATTAACAAGATTGGTAAACCCCTGGCCAGACTTATCAAAAAGAAAAGAGGAATGACCCAAATAAATAAAATCATGAATGAAAGAGGAGAGACCACAACCAACACCAAAGAAATACAAACAGTTATAAGAACATATTATGAGCAACTATATGCCAGCCAATTAGATAATCTGGAAGAAATGGATGCATTCCTAGAGATGTATCAACTACCAAAACTGAACCAGGAAGAAATAGAAAACCTGAACAGACCTATAACCACTAAGGAAATTGAAGCAGTCATCAAAAATCTCCCAAAAAACAAAAGCCCAGGGCCAGATGGCTTCCCAGGGGAATTCTACCAAACATTTAAAGAAGAATTAATACCTATTCTTCTGTAACTGTTCCAAAAAATAGAAACGGAAGGAAAACTTCCAAACTCGTTTTATGAGGCCACCACTACCTTGATCGCAAAACCAGACAAAGACCCCATCAAAAAGGAGAATTACAGACCAATATCCCTGATGAACATGGATGCAAAAATTCTCACCAAAATACTAGCCAATAGGTTACAACAGTACATTAAAAGGATTATTCACCACGACCAAGTGGGATTTATCCCTTGGCTGCAAGTTTGGTTCAACATCCGCAAATCAATGTGATACAATACATTAATAAAAGAAAGAACAAGAACCATATGATCCTCTCAATAGATGCAGAAAAAGCATTTGACAAAGTACAGCATCCTTTCTTGATCAAAACTCTTCAGAGTATGGGCATAGAGGGTACATACCTCAATATCATAAAAGCCATCTATGAAAAACCCACAGCAAATATCATTCTCAATGGGGAAAAACTGAGAGCTTTCCCCCTGAAGTCAGGTACGTGGCAGGGATGTCCACTATCACCACTGCTATTCAACATAGTATTAGAAGTCCTAGCTACAGCAATCAAACAACAAAAAGCAATAAAAGGCATCTGATTCGGCAAAGAAGAAGTCAAACTCTCACTCTTTGCAGATGATATGATACTTTATGTGGAAAACCCCAAAGACTCCACCCCAAAACTGCTAGAACTCATGCAGGAATTCAGTAAAGTGGCAGGATATAAAATCAATGCACAGAAATCAGTGGCATTCCTATACACCAACAACAAGACAGAAGAAAGAGAAATTAAGGAGTCGATCCCATTTACAATTGCACCCCAAACCATAACATACCTAGGAATAAATCTAACCAAAGAGGCAAAGAATCTGTACTCAGAAAACTATAAAATACTCATAAAAGAAATTGGGGGAGAGACAAAGAAATGGAAAAACGTTCCATGCTCATGGAATGGAAGAACAAATATTGTGAAGATGTCAATGCTACCTAGAGCAATCTACACATTCAATGCAATCCCCATCAAAATACCATCCACTTTTTTCAAAGAAATGGAACAAATAATCCTAAAGTTTGTATGGAACCAGAAAAGACCTCGAATAGCCAGAGGAATGTTGAAAAAGAAAAGCAAACCTGGCAGCATCACAATTCCGGACTTTAAGCTCTATTACAAAGCTGTCATCATCAAGACAGTATGGTACTGGCACAAAAACAGACACATAGATCAATGGAACAGAATAGAGAGCCCAGAAATGGACCCTCAACTCTATGGTCAACTAATCTTCGACAAAGCAGGAAAGAATGTCCAATGGAAAAAAGACAGTCTGTTCAACAAACGGTGTTGGGAAAATTGGACAGCCACATGCAGAAGAATGAAACTGGACCATTTCCTTACACCACACACAAAAATAGACTCCAAATGGTTGAAAGACCTAAATGTGAGACAGGAGTCCATCAAAATCCTAAAGGAGAACACAGGCAGCAACCTCTTCGACCTCAGCCGCAGCAACTTCTTCCTAGAAACATCGCCAAAGGCAAGGGAAGCAAGGGCAAAAATGAACTATTGGGACTTTATCAAGATAAAAAGCTTTTGCAAAGCAAAGGAAACAGTCAACAAAACCAAAAGACAACCGACAGAATGGGAGAAGATACTTGCAAATGACATATCAGATAAAGAGCTAGTATCCAAAATCTATAAGGAACTTATCAAACTCAACACCCAAAGAACTAATGATCCAGTCAAGAAATGGGCAGAAGACATGAACAGACATTTCTGTAAAGAAGACATCCAGATGGCCAACAGACACATGAAAAAGTGCTCAACATCTCTCGGCATCAGGGAAATCCAAATCAAAACCTCAATGAGATACCACCTCACACCAGTCAGAATGGCTAAAATTTACAAGTCAGGAAACGACAGATGTTGGTGGGGATGCAGAGAAAGGGGAACCCTCCTATACTGTTGGTGGGAATGCAAGCTGTTGCAGCCACTCTGGAAAACAGTATGGAGATTCCTCAAAAAGTTGAAAATAGAGCTACCCTATGACCTAGCAATTGCACTACTGGGTATTTACCCCAAAGATACAAATGTAGGGATCAGAAGGGGTACGTGCACCGCAATGTTTATAGCAGTAATGTCCACAATAGCCAAACTGTGGAAAGAGCCAAGATTTCCATCGACAGATGAATGGATAAAAAAGATGTGGTGTGTGTGTATCTATCTATCTATCTATCTATCTATCTATCTATATACATATATATACACACATACACACATATATACATATATATACACATACACACACATATATACATATATACACACATACACACATATATATACATATATATACACATACACACATATATATACACATACACACATATATACATATATATACACATAAATGCACATATATATACACATACATATATATATACACATACATATATATATATACACATACATATATATACATACACACACACACACACACACACACACACACACACAACGGAATATTATGCAGCCATCTAAAGGAATGAAATCTTGCCGTTTGCAACGACGTGTATGGAACTGGAGGGTATTATGCTGAGCGAAATAAGTCAATCAGAGAAAGACATGTATCATATGACCTCACTGATATGAGGAACTCTTAATCTCAGGAAACAAACTGAGGGTTGCTGGAGTGGTGGGGGGTGGGAGGGATAGGGTGGCTGGGTGATAGACATTGGGGAGGGTATGTGCTATGGTGAGTGCTGTGAATTGTGTAAGACTGTTGAATCACAGACCCATGCCTCTGAAACAAATAATACAGTATATGTTAAAAAAAAAAAAAAAAAGATAGCAGGAGGGGAAAAATGAAGGGGGGGAAATTGGAGGGGGAGATGAGCCATTAGAGACTATGGACTCTGAAAAACAAACTGAGGGTACTAGAGTGGAGGGGTGTGGGGGGGTGGGTTTGCCTGGTGATGGGTATTAAAGAGGGCACGTTCTGCATGGACACTGGGTATTATACACAAACAATGAATCATGGAACACTCCATCAAAAACTAATGATGTAATGTATGGTGATTAACATAACATAATAAAAAAAAGATAAAAAAAGAAAGTATCAAACAAAAATCATAGAGGAATACAATAAGTGAGCTGAAAAATTCAGTAGAGGAGTTCAAGAGAAGACTGGATGAAGTGGAAGAAAAGATCAATGAACTCAAAGAACAATGAGAAGCAAAAAGAAAAAAAACTGCAGTGAAGATAGCTTAAGGGATTTATGGGACATCATTAAGCAGACCAATTTTCACATTATAGGAGACCCAGAAGGAAAAGACAGAAAGAAAAGGGCAAAACACTTGTTTGAAGAAATAATGGTTAAAAACTTCCCTAACCTGAAGGGAAAAAAGAAAATCCAGATCCAGGAATCTCAGAGAGTTCCAAATAAGATAAATTCAAAGACTCACACTGGGATACATTATAATTAAATTGTCAAAAGTTAAGGAGAGAATCTTAAAAGCAACAAGAGAAAAGTAACTATTTACAAGGGAACCCCTACAAGACTATCAGCAGATGTTTTAGCAGAAGCTTGGAGACCAGAAGGAGTGGTGCAATATATTCAAAGTGCTAAAGGACAAAAACTTTCCAACTGAGAATACTCTACCTGGTAAAGCTGTCCTTCAAAATTGAAGGAAAAATAAAAAGTTTTCCAGACAAGCAAAAGCTAAAGGAGTTCATCACCACCAGAGTGGACTTATAAGAAATGATAAAGGGAGTTATTCAAGCTGTATAAAAAGGACACTAGTTGGTAACAGGAAAAGATAAAAGCATAAATCTCATTGGTAAAGGTAAATATATAATTTAGAATATTCTAATGTTGTAATAGAGGTACGTGCATATAAATCTAATATGAAAGTGAAAAGACAAAACTCATAAACTATACCTCAATGATTTGTTAATACAAAGGTAGGGCTTTATGTGTTTAAATGTAAGTTGCTATCAATTTAAAATAGACTGTTATAAACATTTGATGTTTTATATAAGCTTCATGATAACTGCAAAGCAAAACCTAGAATAGATACACAAAAAACAAAATTAAAGAATTCTAAGTATACCACAACACAAAATCTTAAAATCACAGAGGAAAAGAGCAAGAGAAAAAGGAGCAAAGGAACTGTAGAATAGCCAGAAAACAATTAACAAAATGACAACAGTATCTATCATACCTACCACTAATTACTTTAAATGTAAATGGATGAAATTCTACAATAAAAAGAATGGCTGAATGGATAAAAAACAAGAATCAACTTCCACCTGAAAGAGTTTCACTTCAGCTTTAAGGACACACACAGATGGAAAATGAAGAAATGGAGAAAGATATTCCATGCAAAAGGAAACCAAAAGAAAGCAGAGGTAGCCATACTTATTATATAAGGATAAAGAGGTCAATCCAACAAGAGGATATAACATTTGTATATATGTACCCAACATAGGATTACCTAAATATATAAAACAAATTATTAACAGACCTGTAGGGCGAAATAGACAATACAGTACAGTAATGGTGAATTTAATACACTGCTTTCAACAATGCATACATCATCGAGACAGAAAATCAGATAAGGAAATATAGGACTTTAACTATACATTAGAACAAAATACAATTAGACCAACTAGACCAAAAAGACATTTATAGAATATTCCATCCAAAAACAGAATACACATTCTTCAAGTGCACATGGAACATTTTCCAAGATAGATCGTATGATAGGCCATAACACAAATCTTAACACATTTGAGAAGACTGAAATCATACCAACCATCTTTTCTGATCACAATGGTATGAACCTAGAAATCAACAAGAGGGAAGTGAGAAGATCTAGAAATATGTGGAAACTAAACAACACACTTCTTTAGTTGTTTAGTGGTTGTTTAGAAGAAATCAGAATGGAAGTAACTGATCCAGAAACATATGAACATAAAAACACAATATTAAATATTATGGGATGCAGCAAAAGCAGTTCTAAAATTTATAGCAATAAATGCATATAATAAGAAGTTAGATCAAATAAACTAAGTTTACACCTCAAGGAACTAGAAAATAAGAAAAAGTTAAGCCCAAAGTTAGCAGGGGAAAGGAAATACTAAGGATGAGACTGGAAACAAATGAAATAGAGACCAGAAAAAAAAAGAATAGAAAAGATAAACAAAATGGACAATCTTTAGCTAGACTAAGGAAAAAAAAGACTCAAACTTAAAAATGAAAGTGGAGACAATATAGCTGATACTATAGAAAGACATAAAATCATATGAGACTACTATGAACAGTTAAATGCCAACAAATTATAGAACCTAGAAGAAATGGATACATTTTTAGAAACACACAATTTACCAAGACTGAATCAGGCAGAAAAAGAAAATCTGAACAGAGCAATGATGCATATAGAGATTGAATTAGTAGTCAAGAAACTCCCAATAGGAAACTTGAGGACCAGATGACTTCCCTGGAGAATTCCAAACATTTAAAGAATAATTAACACCAACCCTCCTCAAACTGTTCCAAAATATTGAGGTGGAGGGAGCACTTCCACACTCATTCTATGAGGCCAGATACCCAAACCAGATAAGGATACCACAAGAAAAGAAAACCATAGATCAATATTCCTGATGAATATAGATATAAAAATTCTCAACAAAATATTAGTAAACTGATTGATTTAGTTAACTAACAAATTCAAGAACACAATAGGAGGATTATATACCATGACTAAGTGGGATTGATCCCTGGGATGCAAGAATGGTTCAACATACAAAAATCAATAAATGTACTACATTATATCAATAAAATGAAAGATTAAAATTGCACGATTGCTTTAATAGATGCAGAAAAACCTTGTGATAAGATACAACATCCTTTCATGATAAAACCCCCTAACAGATTTAGTATAGAAGAAACCTACCCAAACATAATGAAGGCCATATACAACAAACTAACAGTTAACATTATACTTAATGGAGATCAATTCAAAGTGTTTCCCCCTAAGATCAAGAACAAGGAAAAGAGGCTTCCTCTCACCAGTCCTATTCAATATATTCCTGGAAGTTCAAGCTGGAACAATTAGGCAAGACAAAGAAATAAAAGGCATCCCAATAGGAAAGGATGAATTAAAAAAATTTTTTTTTCCTGAAGATAGGATCCTGTATGTAGAAAATCACAAAGAATCAGTCAAAAACTTAATCAATTTTAGTTAAGTGGCAGGATACAAAATCCACATAGAGAAATCAATTGCATTCATTTGCACTGACAATGACACATCTAAAAAAGAAAAATCATTTCATTCACAATAGTATCAAAAACAAAATACTTAGGAATAAAGTTAACCAAGGAAGTAAAAGATCTATACAATGAAAACTATAAAACTTAGTGGTAAAAAATCAAAGACACAAACAAATGGAAAGACATCCCATGTTCATAGGTTGGAAAAATGTTGTTAAATGTCCATACTACCCAAAGCCATTTATAGATTCAATGGAATCCCCATCAAAATAACTAGGCAGTCTTCACAGAAATTGAAGAAACAATCCTAAAATTTGTGTGGAATCACAAAAGACCCCAAATAGCCAAAGCAATCCTAAAAGAAAAGAACAAAGTTGGAGGTATTGTGCTTCTAGATTTCAAACTATACTACAAAGCCATAGTAATAAAAACAGTATGATACTGGCACAAAAATAGACACATTGACCAATGGAACAGAATAGAAAGCCTGGAATCAAACCCTGGCATATACAGTTAACTAATATTTGACATGGGAATCAAGAATATCTAATGGGGAAAGAATATCTCTTCAATAAGTGGTGCTGGGAAACTGGAGAAACACATGCAGAACAATGAAATTGGAACCCTGTCACATACCACTCACAAAAATTAACTATAAATGGATCAAAAACTTAAACATAAGACCTGATAACATAAAACTTTTGGAAGAAAACATAGGAAAGAAGTTCACTGACATAAGTTTTGGCAAAATTTTGGAGGCATGATGTTAAAAGCACAAACGAAAAGCTTTCAACAAATGGGAATACATCAAATTCAAAAGCTTATGCGTAGCAAATGAATCAGTGAATGAAAAGGCAACCTACAGAATGGGAGAAAATACTTGCATATCTTATAGCTCATAAGGGTTGATATCTAAAATATATAAAGAACACATACAACTCAATAGCAAAATAACCAATTTGTTAAAAATGGGTAAAGGCCTGTATAGACATTTTTTCAAAGAAAACCTACAAATGGCCAACAGGTCATCACTAATCATCAGGAAAATGTAAACAAAAACCACAATAAAATATTACATCATTTCTATTAGGATGGTTATCTTCGGAAAAAAATGATATAACAAATGTTGGCTAGGCTGTAGAGAAGAGGGAAACTTTGTGCAATGGTGGGAATGTAAATTGTTGCAGTCACTATGGAAAACGGTATGGAGGTTCCTCAAAAATTAAAAAATAGAACTACCATTTGATCTGGCAATTTTACTTCTGGCTATATATCCAAAGGGAATGAAATCACTATCTTGAAAAAATTTATACCCCTGCATGTTCATTGCAGCATTATTTACAATAGTTAAGACATGGGTATAACCTAAGTGTCCATTGACAGATGAATGGATAAAGAATATATATACATACATTTTGTGTATGCACACATATACAGAAATATTATTCAGCCATAAAAAGGTAGGAAATCCAGCGTGGGTGGACCTTATGGTAAGTGAAATAAGTCAGAGAAAGACAAATACTTTGTGATCTCACTCATATGTAGAATCTAAAAAAGAAAGCATTTCATAGATCCAGAGAACAGATTGATGGTTGACAGATTTGGTGGGTGGGAGAAATGAGTGAATGGCACGAAAAGGTACAAACTTCCATTTATAAAATAAAGTCATTGAAATGTAATGTACAGCATGGTAACTAAGTTAGTGCTGCATTGTGTATTTGAAAGTTGTCAGTAGTGTGGATTTTAAAGTTCTCATCACAGGGAAAAAGTTATAACAATGTGTGGTGATGATTAAACTGAGTGTGCTAATCATTTTACAATATATAAGTGTATGAAATGCCATGTTGTACAACTAAACCTCATGCAATGTTATATGTCAAGTATATCTCAATAAAACTAGGAAAAAAAGAAAAAAATCAATGGATGACAATGTAGAAAGAACACTTGATGCAGTTCCTTATTGATTATGTGTAGGTACCTTCATTGTTGAATAAACATATTTTTTCTCTTCCTGGGCTCTTCGGAGGAAGGAGAATAGGAGTTAAGATCTATGTGTTCTGAAAATCACACCTTGAGAAGTGTGCCTCAAACTGACCACCAGAGAAGAAAGAGGGAAGGAAAAAGACTTCAAGAGAAGCTTAGAGGTAAAGGGATAGAGGAACCAGTAGTAATGAAAGCAATGAATGAGTTAAGGGGAGAGGATGCATTCTGGATAAATAATACAAATGACAGTAGTTATAATCATGACAAATTAAGCATGATAAGTCTAAGAATATTATCGGGGGAAAACAACCACATTTATATAGCCACAGAGAAAGAGAAAACCAAAACAAAAAATTCAGATCTTTTTTATCAGAGGGACTTCATACCTTTCAACTTGTGGTATTATTTGTAGTTTTCTACCAGGTCTAATGAAATATACCAAATCAGCATCTTTAAAATTGGAGATTATCTAAGTGTGTGTGTGTGTGTGTGTGTGTGTGTGTGTGTGTGTGTGTGTGTGTATAAATATATATAATTTCCATTCCTGTTGCACAGAGGATTTAAGGTACTTGAGTCAATATTTACATTTCATTTCTGGCCCTAACTAAAGTCTCTGTGATTTTTTTAGGTCTTTGGAAGATACTTCACACATTCAGCTGCTCAGAGAAAACTATCAATATTTGCCATAGAGAAGAGAAAGAAGGTTGGAGGAGTTATGCAGAGTCAAATACATCTGGCAGCCTTAGCAAAATGTATAGCTGCCAATTTATATATTTTATGATTAAAATTTTTATGATTTGAGAACTTATTTGTAAAGACTTGTAAAGCTACAGATAATAAATTTATTTGCACATTGAGTAAATAATTTTCATTTAAATGATGCTGTTCTTTTATAATACTTACCAAGCTTTTTTTTTCCAATAACAAAAACATTTGCTATTTTATTCATCTGTTTACTACCCTTGTTCCTATACTAGACTGTCAGCTCCATAAAGACAGGGACCATGTTTTCATTCACAACTGTAAACATAGAAAAGTACCAAGTACTCAATAAATGTATAATCAATACATGAATTAAAAACTTGTTTAATTGGTAGGACTTTGAAAATCAAATATAGTTATCATACTTAGATTGTCAAAGTGAAAAACTCATTTCTGGAAATCTCCACTTTAGAACATTATTCATGTTCTCTGAGATGTCAGTAGCTATATGGAGGGTCTTGTGCCTGATTACAACTTGAGTATGAAAATTTAGGGCATAGTTAACTCCCTTGTCAATCTTTTATAAAATATAGTTAACACTAAGTCGGGGTTGGTACATTGACCCTCAAAATTTTAGGAACTCGATGCTAAGTTGTTTAAAACATTTTCACTGCAAAGTTTGTATTTTGTTGTAGTTAGGCATTCAAACACTTCTTTTCTCCATAGCTAGTACACTCTTCTTGTTATATGGTTGGCTAGTGGTTAAAAAGGACGGGCACAGGTCTGCCAACTCCTTTCCCAGTTTCCAGCCACTCTTAGTAAAGGTAATACATAAAGAATAATGCTTAACCCTAAGATCCCTTAAACGCCCTTCTACTCATCTGAAATACTAAGTCTATCATCCCAGGTGCCCCTGGTAGCTGAGGATCCTGGGGACTAGGACCATTGACTGATCTAGTGCTAATTTCTCAGCTTAGAGTCAATTTCCCTCTCCACAAATACCATTATTGTTAAAGTGCTATTCTGGGCTGTTTTGGAGATATTTGGCAATTTTTTGGTGTTAGGAAAATTTTCCTAAAGCTTGGAAATAAGGGAAAAAAGTAATTGCAAGTCTTTTCAATATCATGTTAGAAAGGTGCTTCTCAAACTTTAATGTGCACCTGAATTACCTTGTGATATTTTTTAAATGTAGATTGACTCCACACATCTGGGGTGGGAACCCACAATCTGAATTAACAGCTCTCGGATGATGGCAGTGCTGCTGGACAACGTTACACATTTTGAGTAGCAAGGTGGAAGGTCAAATTGTTGAAAGCTCTTGTGAAAGCCCATGTCACTTCCTAGGGCAGTGGTTCTCAGACATTGTTGCACATTAGAATCAGCTGGGGAGGTTTTAATAATCTTGCTGCTCAGGTCTTACCCAGTTTCCAATTAAGTCAGACTATTGGGGGGTAAGACCTAGTTATCAGTGTTTTTTTAAAACTCCCCAGCTGTTTCTAATATGCTCTAAGGGAATATAGCTTTGTTTGCACAACTGATTAGGGCCATTTTACAGTTCTGTAAACTGGTAAGGTGTGATGGTTTTATCGCCCTGTAGGATTTTAACCAGTTTTGTGTCTAATTTGGTACTCAGTTCAGCTTTTCTATTTTTCCTACTAAAAAAAATTCAGTTCTTAAATTTTATTTGGAACTGCCCTTTCATCTTGCCAGTTCCCTCATTAATGAATTAAAACTTCGACACATAATGCTTTGATGATTTTGTTTTATCCAGTCTATTAACATAATTACTCAGCTAGTAGCTACATTTTCTCTTTTGTTTGAGCAGCAGCCAGTGTGTTTTGGAAGTTAGTAATGAATATAAATAAATTCATTTGGGGTCTCTCTAAACCTTCTAGCATACTTGGTTCAACCCTCACCAAACCAACAATTAATTACTGGTTCAGTAATTGTTGACATACTTTATCTTAAAGTACATTTCTGGAGATCATATTTACACTCTGACCTGTGCCAATTCACTATCATTTGGAAGATAGCTCCCTCTTCTATTTACAGGAGAATTGCTACCACATAACCATCAGCTGGCCTGGACTTGGAGCTGTTTTCCTACAGTGGGGATGAGTTGGCTCTACTCCACCCCCACTTTTTTCCCAGCTTCTCCTTGACTGATGGTTCCCATTTGCAGGATGTCAGGCCAGGGTCTAAGGGACTGCCTGCAGCAAAGTAAATTGGCCCACTTAGGGATCAAACCTGTGAACTTGGCTTCATCAGCACACTAATCCTAGCAGAGGCATGAGCCTGCCATTTTATCAGCTGATTGATTTCACTAAAAGCTATGATACTGAAATTGTTCTGCTTTTCAGCTAAAGAAACATTGTGTTAGAGATGGTAAAACACTGTGATAGAGAGGAGTTTAAAAAGTGTATTATAAAATTTAACATTTAATGAAAAATAGCTAAAAGAATATTTATGTGTATTAAAAATAACCTCACAGAAGGGCCTTTAACCTAAAATGAATTCATATTATCCCTTTTATTTTTTATTTATTATTTTTTTCCAGATTTGAGAGTGAGTGAGTGAGCAGGGGGAGAGACAGAGGACGAGGGAGAGAGAGAATCTCAAGCAGACTACCCACTGAGCATGGAGCCTGATGCAAGGCTCTACCCCATGCTCCAAGAGCATGACCCTAGCTGAAACCAAAAGTCTGACGCTCAATCCACTGCACGACCCAGGTGCCCTATCCCCTCTTTTTAGACCTCACCTTTAATATGGTCTTTCAACTTTAAAAAACGAACTATATTTTATCTACATAACTACATTTATTTTTATAACGCACAGTAAATATGTAAATATTAAGGGTGACCATAAAGTAATGACATTTCTCAAAAGTTTTTCTCTTTAGTTTTGTCCTTCTTGAAGGTTGGCCACCTATTCTGAAGATGTTGTAATTACCTAAAATATTTTTTGATAATTTTAGATAAGAAAAATATTTTATTTGGAACTGACTTTATGTGATCCATTCTTTGAATGTCGTCTACCATGACAAATCTTATTGTTTGGGATGTATTCGATTATAGGAATTAACTGGGAGTCACCTTAAGTCAAATCTGTTGAAGTTGTGGATTTAAATTGTTTTAATTAACTATAAAGAAGATATGTGATGTGATATTAAATAACAAAGATGCTTTCTGAAGTGGCTTATAAGCTGGTTCTTGAGGGCTCTTCCCAAAAGGTAGTTTCAAAAGGTTTTAATATAATGGGAAAGTTAATGAAGTAAGTAAAATCTGTCATGGTGACTATACTATGAAGGACATTATTTCAGACATTAACTTTCTGAAAGTATATTTTGTTCTGTTTTTAACTCCTTATCCACAGGTACAATATTTTAGCACTTTTTTTAAAGGTAGTTTTGACAAGAATGGTTCTAATAAATTTTTTCCTTTAATTGATTATTTTAGAAGAAAAATATCCACATGCTAAATCTCAGAAAGGGAGCCACAGAAAGATAGCATTTTACATTTTAATACTTGAACAATTGGGTTTCATTTTTAATGTGTAAATACACATTATAGTTTTGTACATTTTATTCTCATGACTATGAAATCACACCTATTATGCATCCTCCATGTACCATAAGCAAATGCTTATGATGAATGAATTGGTATGTGAATTCACTTTATATCAAAGCTTTAGGTATTAATCAAATGGTTAGCTTCAATGTCTTTTAGGATTAGAATTATTAACTCTTAAAATATAATTAATCATATGATATAAAGAATATATCAAGTCGTATTTTCCCTCTAGCAGTGAAAACAATTGCCTTTTTCTAGCATAATAAAATTAAAAAACAAACAAACAAAAAAACAATTGCCTTTTTCAAAGTATTAACTGCCATCAATGAAATCCGAACTCATCAACTAACTAAACAGGGTATTTCATAGAGAACACAGGCCAAAGCTGGCAGAGTATAATAAGCTGAGCTGAGATCTCAAAAAAACACTTCTTATTTTCCTCTACGTAGATCTCTTCCTCCTATTTTGGTAACAGTATCCCTTATTTCCTCTGAAAAACGATCTGTCACTCACTGGTCACTTTCAGTCAAAGGGACTGGGGACAAATCTGGGCATAATCATCTTGTCAATCAGAAGATTCTACCAATACAAACTATAATAATTGGCTCAGGGGTGGGTCTGCAACTGAAGCTGAGCCAAGAAGATTCCACTCCAGAATTTGTCAGACATTTTGGGCATAAGGTATTTTGCATCTGGATTAGCTGAGTATTTGAAATAGAATCTTAAAGCTACTCCTTGGCCATCTATGATACCATCAGGAAACCCAGTGAGAAAAATGCCATTCCCAGAAAAGCATGCCTGAGAGCAGCAGAAATATTACTGATGTCCTTGGGAACTTAGGTGCAACTCTGCCAATGGCTGCCTTAGCCTGCCTTCATTTAAAAAGCAATGCATTCCATTTCTGAATAAAGTAGTTTGAGCTGGAGTGCTATCATGGGCAACCAAGAGCCTTGGCTATTAACAAGTAGGTAATAAAATCATGATTTATTTACTGGTCATTTTATTACTCGTTTTTAAGTAAAGCACTTAAAGCCTATTCATTTTGATAATGGAAAACATTTAATGAAGACTAAACAGTAAATTTTATGGAAGCCTAATTCATTTGCTTGTCAGTCAACCACATTCATTAATTGCATCCAATACAGCTAGAAAAGAAATAGGAGTGTTTTTTTATAATGCCGAGAGATAGAAACAAGAAAAACATACACGATGAGATCATAAAACCAAGAGTACAATGTACTTTAGAGAATATTTCAGCATGTACTGGGAAGTTATAGTAAATTATCACTAACAGCCCTCCTATGAGGTTCTGTAACTTTAAAAAAAAAATTCTAAAATGATAGACAAATGCAATTATATGAAACAAAATATATAACTAAATTTTGGTATAAGTGATCAGAATTTTGTGGAAATAGTAAGAGTTTTAAAGATGATAAGCATTCAGCTGGATTTTGAAGCAGGAAGAGACTTGAGTTGTTAGAGAAATTATTTTTTTTCCATATTATTTAAAGTTCTCTTATTACAGTTTCACCTTTCATAGATTGCTATATTATTAGAGTATCTAAAGTTACGAATATTCTGCTTAAATAGTTAATGTATACTTTCATCTAGAATACTGCTATTTTAATTTGGCTTATAAGGGAAGATTCTTGAGCTACAAAATATAAACAACATTAGATGGATATCGAGATATAAGTGAAGATGGAAATTGTAGAGAAAAGTAATAATAATATTCACAGCAGTGTTTCTTCAACAGGGATTCATGGAGCTTGTGAAAATGATATGATTAAAGACCCTACCCCTGTTACTCCCGTTCAGTAAGTCTGGGATGTGTTCCCAGCATTTTTATGTAAAGCCCCGCAGATGATTCTGATGAATAACATTGTTTGATGAAGACTGGGCCAGAGATAACTCAACAACTTGGGTTAACCCTCATATTCAGCAATGCTACTAGATGTAGGTGTAGAATGCCCCAAATTATGATTTTGTGGCACCTGCAAAAAGTGTTTCATGATCATATGCATATTAGTACAGTAAAACTATACCAAAAAAAAAACCCAAACAGTTTAACAGTTTAATCCTGTATGAAACCTTTTAGCAGTGTTATACTAATTATCATCCTACTGAATTAGTTTCCACAGAAACAGATATGAATAGAAACTCATGTTAGGAGTTCTCAAATAGAGCTATGCTGACTTAAAAATTAAGGTATTTTTCAGTTAACCACTTTTAACCTAGCAACTCCATCATTAACTGTAGGGCCCAGATACTTTGAAAGATATTTACTTTAGTACTCTTTTCTCTTCCGTAAGTATGCACTTTTGAATTAGCCACTGGAACGTAATCTTCAGTGTCAAAATGTCTAGAAAGACATTCAAGAAAAGCAAAATTACAATTGCTTCTCTCAACTTTTAGTTAACAGAATAAGTCAGGGTATTAAAAACAACATATTCCCCAAAGAACACACAGGTAGAACACAAAGTGTTTAAAAACATAATTAAAACGGGTCAAGGTTTTTTTGGTTGTTAATATGTTTAATTTAAAACCAATTTTTATTGCATAACAGTTTGTGATTTACTTACTACATTAGAAATATATGACTTTTAAAGAGATACACGTAATGGATCAAAACTCACAGGCAAGAGACTGGGTATTTCTGAAATGTCAGGGAAGTGACATGGGAATGGGTTAGGAACAGACTTACACTCCCCAGATAGAAAAAATCTCAACACTTCCTACCAGCAATACTTCCCTCTTCTCTTGTCCTTGATGCAGTATTATGTAGTGTTTCAAAGCACCAGGTTTTGAAGTTTCTGCCATGGTCAGGTTTCGTGTGGGTTGCTTCTATGTATCTCTAGGTCTTTGTGCGCTATGTGGTGTGTGTGTATGTACGTTCCAGCTTTGCACAGATGTTTGTTATAGTTTTCTGGGTGCCTGTGAATAAAGGTGATGCTATATTTCCTGCTGTCCAACAACTTCTGTAAAAGCGGTATAACTTCAAAGCACTATTTCTGGAGTATATAGTTCTTCCTTTTTGAGGAAATGAAAAATTTTGGAATCTGATCAGTTTTTATCATTGTTTTGAATTTTTTTAATCTTTGCAACTCAGATACTATTAATCAGGGCTTTACCGTATTTTAGAACTTCCAAGAAAGTCATAGACTTTCAAATGTTCAATATTGTTGGCAGTATTATAAAATGATAAAAGCAGGCCTACATATGGTAAAAATATAATTTGCTAATGTAGTACATATGATATTGTGGTAGTATATTACCCAAATGTTCATTTTAATTCTATTGCTTTTTATTGATGCCTGGCTATTTTTTAATGGGATAGACTGTGCTAATGTTTCATCATCCTCCCGCTTCTTCACTTCTAAATTTGTCTAAATCCGCTTCTAAACCTAGACTGTTTATTCCAATGTAATATTCACTTTTAAATAATTGTCTTTAAATAGCTTGATATTCGTCCTCTACACACACACACACACACACACACACACACACTATCACACACTACACACACACATTATTTGAAATCCTGGCTATAATGAAGAATAACAGGATATAATAATAAGAACTCGAAAAGCCCTACCAGGCTATTGCCAGGTCTCTTAGACATTCTGAAGGTTTCTTTTAGCATTTTGTTGTTTTCAAAGTCCAATTTTCCTGAAATATTTTCTATAACTGAATACCCCCATACCATAGGAACTGTAAACCATAATCTCTAATTTAGCACCATTTTCTGATCTATACATCATTGTTTACATTAAGCGTGATATCTTTGGCAATCAATTTTAATGGGCAGGTATTAACTTTCAATAGTGGCCTACATATAAATGACAGTGATGAAGAGCATTGCAACAGAATGCTCCCAAATTAATCTGCCAGTTTGACCCAGTAACCGACCTGCATACTAAAACACTGATGTGAATTGAAAATAAAATAACTGCACTTGACAGATATAATAGTTTAAGTGATTTCAAATTAACCACATCCCACTGACCGCAAGTGAAGAATGTGTGCTTTCCCCTGCAATGAAACATGCTCTGGGGGCTCATTATACAGAGTGGAGTAAGTAAATCCAGAGCAGAGTAATTGATGCTGGAGAAGAGAGAGTGACAGCTACTTAATGATTCTCAAATTTATACATAAAGATATCACAAGCATTTCATAGGTTATTTCTCTCTTTTCAATTTTGGGACATTATAAGCTTAAAACTGGACTGTGTTGTAATTTTAAACATGATACAGGTCTTAAAAATTAATCACGACAAAGACATTCAGTGCTTCAGGTAAACAACAAATAAGAAATGCCCTTTTGCATTAAAAAAAAATTCTTGGTTCTCTTCTATTCCTCTAAGAACTCATGTAATAATTATTATCCGAATTGGTAAGTCTCCTTAGTTTTTATATTAAAAGTATAAAAATCTTATTTCATGCACGTGTTGCTGTATACATTTTACTTCTGTTTTTAGGGAGTGCAAGTATCATCAAAATATTATTTTAAAAAATGGAAATACTGAAATATTTAAAAATGAAACCAAAATAAGATAGTCAATCAAAAAAAAAAAAACTAACTTCAAGTTCATGCTGAGGAACACATGAGTAGTTGAATAAATGAAACCTTTAGTCTTCCATTTCACCTAATGAAAATAGAGTTGGCAGCAGAATATCTATTCAGAAAATTAAGTTAACAGGGCTATTTGGTTTATTCAATCAGGCACAATTTCTCAGGAGTTATGTTTTACCATTCATTTCTAAAATACAAATAGTTATTTTTATTGACTATGAAAAAATGGTACAACAAAATTTGCTCTTAATGAACATGGGATGTAAAAGACGTTGATATATAATTTTTATTTGATTTAATTACTCCCTGAGAATTGACTTTCAGGCATTTTCAGTTCATGGCCAAATTTATCTACTCTCATTAGACCACTGGAACAGCATATGTGTGCCTATGATTGTTCTTTTCCTCTTTCATTCAGTAAGTAGTAATTGGTTCTTAGTATTTGCTAGCTCCTCTGCTAAATATTTGAGGACAAGATATACTGAAATATTTCCTCTAGCTTTGAAGAGAAAAATCCTATTGGTGTAGCAGTGAACTTGGTATAATAAAGAAATACTCCCACAGATGTTGGGAGCCCAGAGGATGACATGCAAATTAATTTTTGAAAAAGTTGGTTTTTGGAAGGGTTGAAGGCTCAGATGAGCAATCTAAGAGAAGAGAATATGTGGGGGCATTCTAGAGAGAAGGACAGGATATGCAAAGGCACAGAGTTAGCAGAGTATATAATCCATTTGGAAAACCAAAAGTGCATGGTTAACATAACATATGGAGCTGTGTGGAGGTGAGAAGGCCAGAAAGAGAGGTAAGGTAAAGAAGGAACTTAAAAATGGTTTTCTGAAGATTTTTTTTAAGATTTTATTTTTAATCAATCTCTACAACCAATGTGGGGTTCGAACTCACTACCCTGAGATCAAGAGCTGCATGCTCCACTGACTGAGCCAGCCAAGCACTCGATTGTCTGAGGAATTTTTAAAGCATATATTCATTCATTCACATTCGAGCATTTATTTATATGCCATGCAATGTGCCTGGCACTGGAGACACAATGACAAACAAAAAAGGCCTGGGTAACCATATTCATACTGTTCATTATTCATAGGAGAGGCAGATAATATATGTACCTTTACAGGAAAATTTCAGGGTGTAATAGAAATACATGGGACAAAAACCTCAGATCAGTCAGGGGATAACAGAAAATTTCCATAGAAAATTAGCATACAAAAAGAGACCTAAAATCTACATGAGGATTAGCCCAATGAATGGGGATGAATAGTGGAGAGAGTGTCCTAAAAGGAGGGAACACTACATGAGAAGGCTTAGAGTCAAGCAGGCATAGTAGATGCTTGGGGAACTGAAAAAATGTTCCCTATGGCTCATGCTTACAGGATTAGTGGAAGAGACAGATGTGACAAGTAAACCCAGAACAACAAGCAGGGATTAGACCATAGAATCCTTGTTAGCATGATAAGGAGTTTGAACCTTTACTTAGCACAGGGAGGGACCTTAAAAAGTTTTTAGGCTGAGGAGTGGCAGATGAAAGCTCTTCAAGGCAGCATTATGTATTGGATGGGCTGAATGAGGCAGAAGAGCAATTGTTACTTATACTAGTATTCCCTAGGTAGGAGGTGACAATAACTTTAATTAAAGAAATAATGATGGAGATGAAGAAAAATGAGCAGAATTCTAAGATATAATGGATGAAGAATTGACTGTTTTAGTCATGGATTTGCTACGGAGAAGGGTAGGACTGAGTCCTGGATTATGCCCAGGATTCTAAATTAAGTAACTGGGAAGATGACTGGGACATTCACATAGATGGGGGACAAAAGGGAAGTTTCAGTCATGGACAAATGAGGAGTTTAGTTTTGGATCTGGTGAGCCTGAGGTAGCTGTAAACATAGTGTAAGTGTCCAGTAGGCATTTGGGTATATGAGTTTGAAACTCTGGAGAGACTTACGGAATTGGAAAGGAGCTGAAATTACTATGGAGATGGCAATGGAAGCTGAGAGAGAATAACATTGTTTCTGGATTCAGATCAAACCTGAAGTAACACCAATAACTTAAGTAAGTAGAGGGGGCCATGAAAGAAACACAATTACTGCTGGAGGTAAGATGAGAACCAAGAGGACACAGACTCACAGGCCCAGAGAAAAAGAGTATTTCAACACCACCAAATGCTACAGAGAAGACTGAGAAAGGAACACTGGATTTACCAATGATGGTCTTGGTAAAAACAGCTTCTATTACATAATACATGGGGATGGATAGTGGGGAGAGTGTTCTAGAAAGAGGGAACAGCACACGAGAAGATCAGAGATAAGGAAACACAATACATACTTGGGGAACTGGAAAAAAAAAAACAACCTTCTATATGGTGATGCTTAAAGGATGAGTGGAAGAGACAAATGTAAAAAATAAATTTGGAGCAACAACCAGAGAGCAATAAATCAATGAGTGTGTGTGGAGTGACTGAAGACTGCAAAGAAAAACTCAAAAATCTGTGCTACAAAAGGGGGAAAGAGACAACAGATAGCAGGCATTCCATATGGATCAGTAACATTTAGTGTTGTTTTCCAGGTGAGACAGACTTAAATATGTTTAAATCTTGATGGGAAGGAACCAGTAGAGAAGGCTGAAGAAAAAGGGTAGACCTATAAGTTTGTGGTTATTGAAGAAGAGAGAGGTGAAGACAGGTAAAGTGAAAGACATGTGCCTGCTATTAGAGGGGAAATGAGAGGCTAAAAAGAATAGTCACTGCTGGGTTTTGAGCTGAATAGAGATTCCACAGATCATCCTGTGCTGAGAAATGTTGAAGTTCTGACAAACTAGAGTGAAGATGCCTTGCTGAACATCCTGAATGTACACCTAATTTCTCAGAAAGGTCATGAATTGAAATTAGGGCTACTCTAGCCGAAGTGTAACAACAGTTCTAGAGTTTACAACTGTAAGTTTAAATAAAAGGGAAAAAAGTGGGGGGCCAACCAAGAAACAGACTCTTAACTATAGAGAACAAACTGATGGTTACCAGAGGGGAGGTGGGCGGGGGGATGGGTGCAATAGATGATGAGGATTAAGGAGTACACTTGTCATGATGGGCACCAGGTGTTGTATGGAAGTGTTGAATCACTAAATTGTGCACCTGAAACTAATATTCCATTGGATGTTAAGTCACTGGAATTTAAATAAAAACTTAAAACGAAAATGGGAAAAGTAAACCTGATATAACAGTAAACCAGTGTCTGCCAGAACAATTCTAAATAAATAAATAAATAAATAAATAAATAAATAAACCCTGACATTTTTAAGACAATCTCCATATTTCAACAAGTCAAGATCATAATGTTAAGAATAGGATAAAGAATTACTAAACATTTGAAGAAACAATAAATATGAAGTGTAAGAATTTAGAACAGATGATAGAAACAGATGACAAAGATGTTGGAACTAGCAGAAAAGGACTTTATTATAACTAAGTTCAGAATTTAAGGAGAAAAGTTGTTTAGTGAGTGACCAGATGGGGGTTCTCAGCAAGAAAAAAAAAAAAAAAAAAGAACCAAAATACAGTACAAAAAAAAAAAAAACAAAACAAAACATGATGGACTTTTAGTAAGTGGACACACAAAGAAAGATCATTGAATGTGAAGACAAGGCAATAGAAATTTTCCAAATTGATGCACAGGGATAAAAAGAAATTTAAGAGATCAATACAGGTTTAATAACATGTTAGAAAATATCAAGCAGCCTAAAATACATGTAATTAAAGTTTCAGAATCAGAGGCAATAGGGGTATGAAAATATTTGAAGAAATAATGCCTAAAATTTTAAAAATTTGATAAAAATTATTAAACTTCAGACTCAAGAAGCTAAACAGACCCCAACCAAAATGCATGCGTATACACACACACACGGACAACTTAGAGAAATGCTGAAAACCAAAGATAAAAAAAAAAAATCTTAAAATGTGAAAAAAGAAACATTATGTACTGGAGAACTGATTAAAATACAACTGACTTACCATTAAAAACAATGCAAGCCAGAAGATAAAAAGGAAATGACATAATGTACCTAAAGGAGAAAAAGAACTTATCATCCTTGGATTTTATATACAACAAAATTTTCCTTCAAAATGAAGATAAAGAAAATTTCAGACAAAATCTGAGAGAATTTTTACCAGCAAAACGCACTTCAATAAAAAGATATGAAGTTCTTTAGGCTGAAGTGATAGCTGATGAAAACTCAAACCTCTAGGAATAAACAGAGCCAGAATTGGTAACATAGGTAATCACTAAATACACTTCCTCATTACTTAAGTTTTTAAAAATTAGCCTTAAGGAAAACAATAATATTGTAGAGAGAGGTTTAAAACACTTGTAGAAGTAAAATATGACAACTATATCAGAAAAGATGGGAGGGGATAAATAGAAACATTGTTTTACAGTTCTTACCTTATACATGGAAGTTTAATTATAAGAAGATTGTTATAAATTTCACATGAATATTTTAATCCTTAGAGCAACTACTAAAATAAACTAAGAGATATAGCTAAAAAGCCAGTAGAAAAAAATAAAATGGAGTTATTAGTGGCGAACAAAGTAGAGTTGAGGAAAAGATTATTATCAGGGATAAAGGAGGATATTTCATACTAACAAAAGGCTCATTCATCAAGAAAACAATCCTAGGGGGCGGAGCAAGATGGCGGAGGAGTAGGAGACCTGGATTTTGTCTCGTCTCAGGAATTCAGCTGGATAGGGATCAAATCATTCTGAACACCGACAAACTCAATAGGAGATCGAAGAAAAGAATAACAACGAGTCTCTGAAGAGAAAAGCGACCACTTTCTGGAAGGTAGGATGTGCGGAGAAGTGAATCCAAGGTGATAATCGGGAGGATAGACAGCGGGGGAGGGGGCCTCCGTCAGTGGCTTCTGGCAAGTGATAGAGCTGCAGAGCACAAAATTGGGACTTGTAAAAGTCTGCTCCGCTGAGGGACATTGCTCCGGTGGCTAAGTTGGGGGTGGAACCCTCACGGGACAATGTGGTCTCAAGACCCTTGGGGTCACAGAAAGACCAGGGGTGCCTGAGTGCGGCAGAGCTCCCAGGTATCTGAGCAGGGAAGCCGGCTGCAGAGACGGAGCCGAGGCGCAGGCTCTCAGCTTAGGGTTGTCATAAACCGTGATCCGCGGCACAGTCGGGCCACTGCTCCTCCAGCAGGGACCCAACAAGCGGCAGATCCGGGGAAACTCCCCTTCCTCCCCTGGGAGGAGTGGTGCGGGAGCGCACCGCAGGGATCTGCTGGGTTTGGAGACTCCACGCGGGGTCGTGTGCCAGAGATAGAAATGCTCGGTCACAGGCCGGATGAGCACGGAGTGCGGCCGGAGACCAGGGAGACGGGAGTGACTGACTGCTTTTCTCTGGGGGTGCACTGAGGAGCAGGGCCCCGAGTTCTCGGCTCCTCCGGAGCGGAGATTGGGAGGCTGCCATTTTCACTCTTGGCCTCCAAAGCTGTATGGAAAGCTTGCAGGGAACAAAAGCTCCCAAGAGCAAACCCCAGCAGATGACTTAGCCTGGACCGGGCAAGGGTGGGGCAATTCCGCCTCCGGCAAAGACATTTGGGAACCACGGCAACAGGTCCCTCCCCCAGAAGATCAGCAAGAACAGCCAGCCAAGACCAAGTTTCCCGATCAATGAGAACGGCAGAACTCCAGCGCTAGGGGAATAATGCACATAGAGTCCATGGCTTTTTTACCATGATTCTTTAGTCTTTCAAAGTTAATTTTTTTTTAACTGTCTTTTTTTTTTTTTTAATTTTTCTTTTTCCCTTTTTCAACCAACATCTTATCATACCTTTTTTAAAAAACATTTTTATTTTTCATTTTTAGAGTCATATTCTATCCCTTCATAGTAGTTACCCGTATTTTTGGCATATATATATATATATATATATATATATATATATATATATATATATGTTGTTCTCTCTTTAAAATTTTGAGATAGTTTCTTCTAACAGATCAAAATATACCCTAAATCTCTAGTGTATGGTTTTGTTCTACTCCCCTGCCTGATCACATTCTCTGCCTTTTCTTTTCTTTTTTTTTTTTAAATCCTCTTTCTTTTTTCAAACAACTTATCAATTCCTTTTATAAAATTTTTTATAATTTTCATCTTTACAATCATATTCCATCCCTTCATCATATCAACCCTTATTTTTGTACATACATAAGTTTTTCTTTCTTTAAAATTTTGGGAGGCACTTTCTTCTAACAGACCAAAATACACCCAAAATCTAGTATGGGGCACTGATCTATGTACCAGCCTGATCATATTTGATCATATTCTGTTTTTTTTTGTTTTGTTCTGTTTTTGTTTGTTTTTATCTTTATCTTTATCTTTTTCTTTTGTTTTCTTTTTTTTTTTTCTCTCTTTCCCTTTCTTTTCCCCTTGCTTCAAGTCTTTTCTGATTTGTTTAGAGTATATTTTCTGGGGACGTTGTTACCCTGTTAGCATTTTGTTCTCTCATTAATCTGTTCTCCTCTGGACAAAATGACAAGACAGAAAAAATCACCTCAACAAAAAGAACAAGAGATAGTACCGACTGCCAGGGATCTACTCAATACGGACATTAGTACAATGTCAGATCTAGAGTTCAGATTCATCACTTTAAAGATACTAGCTGGGCTTGAAAAAAGCATGGAAGTTATTAGAGAAACTCTTTCTGGAGAAATAAAAGAACTAAAATCTAACCAAGTCGAAATCAAAAAGGCTATTAATGAGGTGCAATCAAATATGGGGGTGCTAACTGCTAGGATAAATGAGGCAGAAGAGAGAATCAGTGATATAGAAGACCAAATGATGGAAAATAAAGAAGCTGAGAAAAAGAGATAAACAACTACTGGATCACGAGGGCAGAATTTGAGAGATAAGCGATACCATAAGATGAAACAACATTAGAATAATTGGGATCCCAGAAGAAGAAGAAAGAGAGAGAGGGGCAGAAGGTATATTGGAGCAAATTATAGCAGAGAACTTCCCTAATTTGGGGAAGGAAACAGGCATCAAAATCCAGGAAGCACAGAGAACCCCTCTCAAAATCAATAAAAATAGGTCAACACCCCGACATCCAATAGTAAAACTTACGAGTCTCAGAGACAAAGAGAAAATCCTGAAAGCACCTCGGAACAAGAAATACATAACCTACAATGGTAGAAACATTAGATTGGCAACAGACCTATCCACAGAGACCTGGCAGGCCAGAAAGGACTGGCAGGATATATTCAGAGCACTAAATGAGAAAAATATGCAGCCAAGAATACTATATCCAGCTAGGCTGTCATTGAAAATAGAAGGAGAGATAAAAAGCTTCCAGGACAAACAAAAACTAAAGGAATTTGCAAACACAAAACCAGCCCTACAAGAAATATTGAAAGGGGTCCTCTAAGCAAAGACAGAGCCTAAAAGCAGCATAGACCAGAAAGGAACACAGACCATATACAGTAACAGTCACCTTACAGGCAATACAATGGCACTAAATTCCTATCTTTCAATAGTTACCCTGAATGTAAATGGGCTAAATGCCCCAATCAAAAGACACAGGCTATCAGATTGGATTAAAAAACAAGACCCATCGATATGCTGCCTGCAAGAGACTCATTTTAGACCCAAACACACCCCCAGGTTGAAAGTGAGGGGGTGGAAAACCATTTACCATGCTAATGGACACCAAAAGAAAGCTGGGGTGGCAATCCTTGTATCAGACAAATTAGATTTTAAACCAAAGACTGTAATAAGAGATGAGGAAGGACACTATATCCTACTTAAAGGGTCTATCCAACAAGAAGATCTAACAATTGTAAATATCTATGCCCCTAACATGGGAGCAGCCAATTATATAAGGCAATTAATAACAAAAGCAAAGAAACACATTGACAACAATACAATAATAGTGGGGGATTTTAACACCCCCCTCACTAAAATGGACAGATCGTCTAAGCAAAAGATCAACAAGGAAATAAAGACTTTAAATGACACACTGGACCAAATGGACTTCACAGACATATTCAGAACATTCCATCCCAAAGCAACGGAATACACATTCTTCTCTAGTGCCCATGGAACATTCTCCAGAATAGATCACATCCTAGGTCATAAATCAGGTCTCAACCAGTACCAAAAGATTGGGATCATTCCCTGCCTATTTTCAGACCACAATGCTTTGAAACTAGAACTCAATCACAAGAGGAAAGTCAGAAAGGACTCAAATACATGGAGGCTAAAGAGCATCCTACTAAAGAATGAATGGGTCAACCAGGAAATTAAAGAAGAATTTAAAAAATTCATGGAAACCAAAGAAAATGAAAACACAACTGTTCAAAATCTTTGGATGCAGCAAAGGCAGTCCTAAGAGGAAAGTATATAGCAATACAAGCCTTTCTCAAGAAACAAGAAAGGTCTCAAATACACAACCTAACCCTACACCTAAAGGAGCTGGAGAAAGAACAGCAAATAAAGCCTAAACCCATAGGAGAAGAGAAATAATAAAGGTCAAAGCAGAAATCAATGAAATAGAAACTAAAAGAACAGTAGAACAGATCAATGAAACTAGGAGCTAGTTCTTTGAAAGAATTAACAAGATTGATAAACCCCTGGCCAGACTTATCAAAAAGAAAGAGAAAGGACCCAAATCAACAAAATCATGAATGAAAGAGGAGAGATCACAACCAACACCAAAGAAATACAAACAATTATAAGAACATATTATGAGCAACTCTATGCCAGCAAATTAGATAACCTGGAAGAAATGGATGCATTCCTAGAGATGTATAAACTACCAAAACTGAACCAGGAAGAAATAGAAAACCTGAACAGACCTATAACCACTAAGGAAATTGAAGCAGACATCAAAAATCTCCCAACAAACAAAAGCCCAGGGCCAGACGGCTTCCCAGGGGAATTCTACCAAACATTTCAAGAAGAATTAATACCTATTCTTCTGAAACTGTTCCAAAAAATAGAAATGGGAGGAAAACTTCCAAACTCATTTTATGAGGCCAGCATTACCTTGAACCCAAAACCAGACAAAGACCCCATCAAAAAGGAGAATTACAGACCAATATCCCTGATAGACATGGATGCAAATATTCTCACCAAAATACTAGCCAATAGGATCCAACAGTACATTGAAAGGATTATTCACCATGACGAAGTGGGATTTATCCCTGGGCTGCAAGGTTGGTTCAACATCTGCAAATCAATCAATGTGATACAATACATTAACAAAAGAAAGAACAAGAATCATATGATCCTCTCAATAGATGCAGAAAAAGCATTTGACAAAGTACAGCATCCTTTCTTGATCAAAACTCTTCAGAGTATAGGGATAGAGGGTACATACCTCAATATCATAAAAGCCATCTATGAAAAACCCACAGCGAACATCATTCTCAAGGGGGAAAAACTGAGAGCTTTCTCCCTAAGGTCAGGAACGCGGCAGGGATGTCCACTATCACCACTGCTATTCAACATAGTATTAGAAGTCCTAGCCACAGCAATCAGACAACAAAAAGAAATAAAAGGCATCTGATTCAGCAAAGAAGAAGTCAAACTCTCACTCTTCGCAGATGATATGATACTTTATGTGGAAAACCCAAAAGACTCCACCCCAAAACTGCTAGAACTCATGCAGAAATTCAGTAAAGTGGCAAGATATAAAATCAATGCACAGAAATCAGTGGCATTCCTATACACCAACAACAAGACGGAAGAAAGAGAAATTAAGGATTCGATCCCATTTACAATTGCACCCAAAACCATAAGATACCTAGGAATAAATCTAACCAAAGAGGCAAAGGATCCGTACTCAGAAAACTATAGAATACTCATGAAAGATATTGAGGAAGACACAAAGAAATGGAAAAACGTTCCATGCTCATGGATTGGAGGAACAAATATTGTGAAGATGTCAATGCTACCTAGAGCAATCTACACATTCAATGCAATCCCCATCAAAATACCATCCACTTTTTTCAAAGAAATGGAACAAATAATCCTAAAGTTTGTATGGAACCAGAAAAGACCCCGCATAGCCAGAGGAATGTTGAAAAAGAAAAGCAAAGCAGGCGGCATCACAATTCCAGACTTTAAGCTCTATTACAAAGCTGTCATCATCAAGACCATATGGTACTGGCACAAAAACCGACACATAGATCAATGGAACAGAATAGAGAGCCCAGAAATGGACCCTCAACTCTATGGTCAACTAATCTTCGACAAAGCAGGAAAGAATGTCCAATGGAAAAAAGAGAGTCTCTTCAACAAACAGTGTTGGGAAAATTGGACAGCCACATGCAGAAGAATGAAACTGGACCATTTCCTTACACCACACACAAAAATAGACTCCAAATGGTTGAAAGACCTAAATGTGAGACAGGAGTCCATCAAAATCCTTGAGGAGAACACAGGCAGCAACCTCTTCGACCTCAGCCGCAGCAACTTCTTCCTAGAAACATCGCCAAAGGCAAGGGAAGCAAGGGCAAAAATGAACTATTGGGACTTTATCAAGATAAAAAGCTTTTGCAAAGCAAAGGAAACAGTCAACAAAACCAAAAGACAACCGACAGAATGGGAGAAGATATTTGCAAATGACATATCAGATAAAGAGCTAGTATCCAAAATCTATAAAGAACTTATCAAACTCAACACCCAAAGAACAAAGAATCCAATCAAGAAATGGGCAGAAGACATGAACAGACAGTTTTCCAAAGAAGACATCCAAATGGCCAACAGACACATGAAAGAGTGCTCAACATTGCTCGGCATCAGGGAAATCCAAATCAAAACCTCAATGAGATACCACCTCACACCAGTCAGAATGGCTAAAATGAACAAGTCAGGAAACGACAGATGTTGGCAGGGATGCGGAGAAAGGGGAACCCTCCTACACAGTTGGTGGGAATGCAAGCTGTTGCAGCCACTCTGGAAAACAGTATGGAGGTTCCTCAAAAAGTTGAAAATAGAGGGCACCTGGGTGGCTCAGTTGGTTGAGTGACTGCCTTCAGCTCAGGTCATGATCCCGGAGTCCCGGGATCGAGTCCCACATTGGGCTCCCTGCTCAGCGGGGAGTCTGCTTCTCCCTCTCTAACCCTACCCCCTCTTGCGCTCTCTCTCCCACTCTCTCTCTGTCTCAAATAAATATATAAAATCTTTAAAAAAAAAAAAAAAGTTGAAAAGAGAGCTACCATACGATCCAGCAATTGCACTATTGGGTATTTACCCTGAAGATACAAATGTAGGGATCCGAAGGGGTACGTGCACCCCGATCTTTATAGCAGCAATGTCCACAATAGCCAAACTGTGGAAGGAGCCAAGGTGTCCATCGACAGATGAATGGATAAAGAAGAGGTGGTATATATATACAATGGAATATTATGCAGCCATCAAAAGGAATGAGATCATGCCATTTGCAACGATGTGGCTGGAACAGGAGGGTATTATGCTGAGCAAAATAAGTCAAACAGAGAAAAACATGTATCATATGACCTCACTGATATGAAGAATTCTTAATCTCAGGAAACAAACTGAGGGTTGATGGAGTGGGGGGTGGGGTGGGAGGGATGGGCTGACTGGGTGATAGACATAGACACTGGGGAGGGTATGTGCTCTGGTAAGTGCTGTGAATTGTGCAAGACTGTTGAATCTCAGATCTGTACCTCTGAAACAAATAATGCAATATATGTTAAAAAAAAAAAAAAAGAAGAAGATAGCAGGTGGGGAAGAATGAAGGGGGGGAATCGGAGGGGGAGATGAACCATGAAAGACGATGGACTCTGAAAAACAAACTGAGGGTTCTAGAGGGGAGGGGGGTGGGAGGATTGGTTAGCCTGGTGATTGGTATTAAAGAGGGCACATTCTGCATGGAGCACTGGGTGTTATGCACAAACAATGAATCATGGAACACTACATCTAAAACTAATGATGTAGTGTATGGTGATTAACATAACAATAAAAAATTAAAAAAAAAAGAAAACAATCCTAAATATACATGAATCAAATAACACAACTTCAAAATACAGGAAGGAAAAAAATGGATAGAATTGAAGAAATGGACAATCCACAAACATTTGGAGATTTAAACAATGTTTTCTTAGTAAATGATTGAACAAGCAGGAAAAAAAAATAGTAAGGATATAAGATTTAGGAAACATCGAACTACTAGAAGTAATAAGTGAATTTACCAAGATCACAGGATACAAGGTCAAGATTAAAAAAAAACTATATACTAGCAATAAATAATTTAAAAATAAAATTTATAAATCAATACCATTTATAACATAAAAATAGTTGAAAATATTAGTGATATATATGTATATGTATCTCACATATTTAACAAAAGATGACCAAAATTTCTACACTGAAAACTAAAAGGAAGAAACAAAAGAAGTTGCTGAGAGAAATTTAGAAACTAATGAAGATTTACAGTATGTCTATGGTTTGGAAGACTCAATATTGTTAAATTTCATTTCTCCTTGAAATGATTCACTATGGATTTTTCTCAATTTTATTAAAAATTGCAGTAATCTATTTTATAAATATTACAAGATGATTTAAAGTATTTATGAAAATATACAGAAACTGTAAATTTTTATGTTATCTTCAAGATTAATACATACAAGCACTTAACTAAAATTCAGGATTTTTTATAATGCAAGTAAATTGGAAAAAAAAAAAAAAAAAGATCAATGGAACAGGATAGAGATCCAGAATTAGACAAATGAGTGATGGAAGGATAATATTTTCAACAAATAGTTGGAATAATTAGATATTCATTTAAAAAATAATCTTGACCCTTACACCATGCAAAACATAAAAAATGATAAATTACAAACCAATAACAGGGATGGACCAAGCTAGTTTTAACTAAGACACAGAAAGCAATGACTATAAAAAAGAAATTATAAACCAGTCTTTGTTAAAGTTAAAAACTTCTGCTCATGTCATCAAAGCTGTTAAAAAAAAACGAATAAACCACAAACTGGATCAAGTATTCCTAAAATATATGTTTGATAAAGGACTTGTATCCAAAATATGTGAAGTCCTAAAATTCAATAATATTAAAAAAACGGTTTTAAAAAAAGGGTAAAAGACTTAAACTGATACTTCAGACAGGCAAAAGATATAGATGGTCAATAGGCACATGGAAATGCACATCTTTTTATTAGGCATCAGGAAAATGCAAATTGAAGTCACAATGAGATACCACTGCATACCCTAGAATGACTGAAATTAGTAAGACTGACCATAGCAAGTTTGGGGAGGATATGGAGGAGATGAAAATTTCAAACACTGCTGGTGGGAGCATAAAATGACATTAATTCTTTTAGAAAACTGGTAGTTTTTTTTCTTTTTTTAATAAATTGGAGCATTCACCTATCTAAAGATCTTAAAATTCCACTCATAGGTATTTACCCAAGAGAAAGAGAGACCCAATAATCTTGTACACAAAATATGGATAGCTACTTAATTCATAACAGCCAAAAACTGATAAAATAACCTAAATATTCATTCATCAACTAGAGAAAGGATAAACATTCCATGTCATATCATACAATGGAATATGACTTATCAATAAAAAGGAAGGAACGCTGACTTACAAAACATGTATTAACATCAAAAACAGGCAGAGCCAAAGACACAAATGTATATACTATAGGATTCCATTTAAATGAGTTTCTAGAATAGGAAAAACTAAAATATGGTGATAGAAATTAGAACAGTGATTGTTTCTATATAGAAGTAGAAGATTGAAGAAAGATTAAAGGGAAATTTTTGGAGCAATGAAAATGATCTTTAACAAAGTTTGCATCATGTGAGTGTATACTTTTGTTAAAACTCTTCAAACTACATGTAAGAGCTTTGTATTAAACTTTATGTAAATTATTTCTCAAAAATAATACTTTTGTGCACACATACATATTTTCATTACTAAAATTCACAAAGTATTAGTGCTACAAGGGACTAATACCTATTTTTTTTCCCAAAATTAACAACTGCTGAGCCTTTCTTCAAACAAAATCTTACTGACTAAACACACATATAACCTAACCAAAGAGGCAAAGGATCTGTACTCAGAAAACTATAGAATACTCATGAAAGAAATTGAGGAAGACACAAAGAAATGGAAAAACGTTCCATGCTCATGGATTGGAGGAACAAATATTGTGAAAATGTCTATGCTACCTAGAGCAATCTACACATTCAATGCAATCCCTATCAAAATACCATCAACTTTTTTCACATAACTGGAACAAATAATCCTAAAATTTGTATGGAACCAGAAAAGACCCTGAATAGCCAAAGGAATGTTGAGAAAGAAAACCAAAACTGGTGGCATCACAATTTTGGACTTCAAGCTCTATTACAAAGTTATAATCATCAAGACAGTATGGTACTGGCACAAAAACAGACAGATCGATCCATGGAACAGAATAAAGAACCCAGAAACGGACCCTCAACTCTATGGTCAACTAATCTTCGACAAAGCAGGAAAGGATGTCCAATGGAAAAAGGCACTCTTCAACAAATGATGTTGGGCAAATTGGACAGCCACATGCAGAAGAATGAAACTGGACCATTTCCTTACACCACACACAAAAATAGACTCAAAATGGATGAAAGACCTAAATGTGAGAAAGGAATCCATCAAAATCCTAGAGGAGATCACAGGCAGCAACCTCTTCGACCTTGGCTGCAGCAACTTCTTGCTAGACATGTCTTCAAAGGCAAGGGAAACAAAGACAAAAATGAACTATTGGGACTTACTTCTGCACAACAAAGGAAACAGTCATCAAAACCAAAGACAACTGACAGAATGGGAGAAAATATTTGCAATTGACATATCAGATAAAGGGCTAGCATCAAAAATCTATTAAAAAAACTTATCAAACACAACACCCAAAGAACAAATAATCCAATCAAGAAATGAACAGGCATTTCTCTAAAGAAGACATACAAATGACCAACAGACATGAAAAAATGCTCAACATCACTCAGCATCCGGGAAGTACAAATCAAAACCACAATGAGATACCACCTGACACTAGTCAGAATGGCTAAAATTATCAACTCAGGAAACAACAAATGTTGGCGAGGATGCAGAGAAAGGACAATCCTCTTACACTGTTGGTGGGAATGAAAGCTGGTACAGCCACTCTGGAACACAGTATGGAGGTTCCTCAAAAAGTTGAAAACAGAGCTACCCTATGGCCAGCAATTGTACTCCTGGGTATTTACCCCAAAGATACAAATGTAGTGATCTGAAGGGGCACCTGCACCCCAATGTTTATAGCAGCAATGTCCATAATAGCCAAACTATGGAAAGAGCGTAGATGTCCATCAACAGATGAATGGATAAAGATGTGTATATATATGCAGCCATCAAAAATGAAATCTTGCCATTTGCAATGACATGGATGGAACTAGAGGGTATTATGCTAAGTGAAATAAGTCAATCAGAAAAAGACAATTATATGATCTCACTGATATGTGGAATCTAAGAAACAAGGCACAGGATTATAGGGGAAGAGAGGAAAAAATGAACAAGATGAAAGCTGAGAGGGAGACAAAACATAAGAGACTCTTAATCATAGGAAACAAACTGAGGGCTGCTGGAGGAGAGGGAAGTAGAGGGATGGGCTAACTAGGCTTTGGACCTTGGGGAAAGTATGTCTTGTAATGAGCACTTATATAAGAGTGAGAATCACAGACCTGTACCCCTGAAACAAATAATACATTATATGTTAATTAATTGAGTTTAAAAAAAGTAACATTAAAGACAGAGCTGATGAAAGTAAAAAAAAAAAAAAAACACACGATGAGGTATCACCACACATCTGTCAGGATGGCTAAAATAAAAAATGCAAGGAAAAAGTATTGGTAAAGATGTGGAGAAAAAGGAACCCTTGTGCACTGCTGGTGAGAATGCAAACTGGTGCAGCCACTGTGGAAAACAGAGTAGAGCCTGTTCAAAAAACTAAAAATAGAACTCACCATATGATCCAGTAATCACACCACTTGATATTTATCCAAATAGTATGAAAACACTAATCTGAAATGATATATGCACCCTTATGTTTATTGCAGCATTATTTACAATAGCCAAATTATGGAAGCAGCCCAAGTGTCCATCAATAGATGAATGGAGAAAGAAGATGTGGTATATATATATTATTGAGCCATCAAAGGAATGAAATCTTGTCACTTTGCAACATGGATGGATGTAGAGAGTATAATGCTAAGCAAAATAAGCCAGTCAGAGAAAGACAAATACCCTGTAATTTCACTCATATGTGGAATTTAAGGGAAAAAAAAAACAAAGGAAAAAAAAGAGAGAAACTAAGAAACAGACTCTTAGCTACAGATAACAAACTGATGGTTACCAGAGGGTGGTGGGTGGGGGGAATGGGTGAAATAGGTGAAGGAGATTAAGAGTATACGTATCTTGATGAGCATGGAGTAATCACTGTATTGTACACCTGAAACTAACATAACACTGTATGTTATCTACACTGGAATTTAAATAAAATAAAAACATAATTTTCAGAAGCACTTAAATATAGGGTAAAAATTAATAGATCTAAGGGGGGAAATAGACAACAGTACAATAATAGTAGGAAAATTTAATACTCCACTTTCATCAATGTCTAAATATCTTCCAGACAGAAAAATCAATAAGGAAACATAAACTATACATTAGACTACAAACAGACAAACAGAATATCCTACCCAAAAAGCAAAAGAATACACATTCTTCTGATTCACACATGAAATATTCTCCAGGACAGATACATGTTATGACACAAAATAAGACAATACATGTAAGAAGATTGAAATCATGTCAAATATCTTTTCAAACCACAATGGTATGAAACTGAAAATGAATTCCAAGAAAACTGGAAAAATCACAAATATGTGAAGATTAAACCACATGCTGCTAAATGATGAAAAGAAATAAGAGAAATCCATAAACACCTTGAGAGAAATGAAAATAAGAACATATGATACCAAAACTCATGGAATACAGCAAAAACAAGGGAAGTTCATTGTGATGAATGCCAACATAAAGAAAAACAAGATCTCAAATAAATATAACTTTACACTTCAAGGAGCTAGAAAAAGAAGAACACATGGAACCCCAAGTTACTAGAAATAAAGAAGTAAAGATCAGAGCAGAAATAAATGAAATACCAAAAAGACAATAGAAAAGATAAATGAAAGTAAAGGCTATTTTTTTTTTTTTGAAAACATGAACAAAGTAGACAAATTAGCCTAATTCATCAAGAAAAAAAAGAGGTCTTAAATATTTTAAAAATTAGAAATGTAAGGGGACATTACAATTTGCTACTACAGAAATACAAAGGGATAAGAGACTAAACAATAAACAATTGTATGCCAATAAAAAAAATCGGACAACCTAGAAGAAATGTATAAGTTCCTAATAACATACAACCTTCCAAAATTGAATCAGGAAGAAATAGAATATCTAAACAGACCATTTGCTAGTAAAGAGTTTAAATTGGTAATTAAAACCTTCCCAATAGGGGCACCTGGGTGGCTCAGTCAGTTAAGCATCTGCCTTTGGCTCAGGTCATGATCCTGGGGTCCTGGGATCGAGTCCCACTGAGCAGAGAGCCTGCTTCTTCCTCTGCCTGCTGCTCCCCTGCTTGTGCTCTCTCTAACAAATAAATAAATACAATCTTAAAACAAAACAAAACAAAACAAAACAAAAAACCTTCTCAATAAAGAAAAGTCCTAGACCAGATGGTTTCACTGGTAAATTCTACCAAACATTTAAAAATGAATTAATACTAATTCTTCTCAACTTTTCTAAAAAATAGAAGTGAGAACACATCTAAACTCATTTTACAAGGTCAGCATTTCCCTGATACCAAGACCAGGAAAGGATCTTACAAGATAATTATAGGCCATATCCTTGATGCACATGGATGCAAATAAGCTCAACAAAGTATTAGTAAACCAAATTCAACAATATATTCAAAGGATCATACATTATTAAGTGGGATTTATTCCAGGGATGCAAGGATGGTTCAATGTCCACAAATTAATGTGATACAGCACATTAATGAAAGATAAAAATTTTATGCCCGTCCTGATACAGAAAAAGCATTTGACAAAATTCAACATGGATTTAACATTAAAACTATCAACAAAGTAGCTATAAAGAAAACATACCTCAACATGATAAAAATCTATATATGACAAACCCCAGATTACATCATATACAATGGTGAAAAGCTGAAAACTTTTTCTCCAAGATCAGTAACAAGACAAGGATGTCCATTCTCACCACTTATTTTCAGCATAGTACTGGATGTTGTAGCGAGAGCAATATGGCCAAACAAACAACAAAACAAAACAAATAGAGGACATTCAAATCCAAAAGGAAGAAGTAAAACTCCCTATTTGCAGATGACATATTATATACAGAAAACGTTAAAGACTCCACCAAAATACTGATAGAAATAGGCAAATAAATTCTATAAAGTTGTAAGATACAAAAAATAAATAAATAAAAATCAGTTGCATTTCTATATACTAATAATTAACTTCAGAAAGACAATTACAAAACAATCTCATTTATAATAGGATCAAAAATAATAAAATACCTAGAAATAAATTTAATAAATAAAATAAATCTTACTCTTTGAGGCAACTCCAGAGAACCTGGAGGTAAAAAGTCTGTACACTGAAAACTATAAGACATTGATGGAAGCAAATGAACGTGACACAAATAAATGGAAAGTATTTTATTCTCATAGTTTGGAAGAATATTGCTCAAATATCCATACTACATAAAGCAATCTTCAGATTCAAAGCAATCCCAATCAAAATTCCAATGGCATTTTTTTACATAAATAAAACACCCTTCAAATTGTGTGGAACCACAAAAGTCCCAGAATAGCCAAAGCAATCTTGAGAATGAAGAAAAACAAGAAGGCACCATGTTTCCTGATTTCAAACTATATTATAAAAACAAATAGATCAAAAAAACAGAACAGAGAGCCCAGCAACGACTCACATATATATGGTCAATTAATGTACAACAAAGGAGCCAATAATATACAATGGGGAAATGATAGTCTTTTCAATAAATGATATTAGGAAAACTGGACAGCCACATGCAAAAGAATGAAACTGGACCACTATCTTACACCATACACAAAATCAACTCAAAAGGGATTAAAGACTTGAACATAAGACTTGAAACCATTAAATTCCTAGAAGAAAATCCAGGGGGTAAGCTCCTTGACATTGGTTTTGGCAATGATTTTTGGATTTGACAATAAAAACAAAATAGATGAATATGTCAAACTAAAAAGCTTCTGCAAAACAAGGGAAATCATCAACAAACTGTAAAGGTAACCCACAGAATAGGAGAAAATATTTGCAAATCATACATCTGGTAAGAGGTTAACATCCAAAATATATAAATAACTCATGCAACTCAATGGCAAAAAAAAAAAAAAAAATCCAATTAAAAAATAGGCAGGTGTGCCTGGGTGGCTCAGTTGGTTAAGGGGCTGACTCTTGATTTTGGCTCAAGTCATGATCTCAGGGTCCTGGGATCGAGTCTCAAGTAAGGCTCTATGCTTGGTGCAGAGTCTGCTTCAGGATTCTCCCTCTCTGTTTTTGTCTGTCTCTCTCTCTAAGAAATAAATCTTTAAAAAATAGGCAGAGACTCTGAATAGACATTTTTCTAAAGAAGACATACAGATGGTGAACACATTCGTGAAAAGGTGCTCATCACTAATCATCCGGGAAATGCAAATCACCTCACACCTGTTAAAATTTTTATTCTCAAAAAGTAATAAATGTTGGCAAGGATGTGGAGAAAGGGAAACTCTTGTACACTGTTGAAGGGAATGTAAAATGTGGCAGAAACTATAAAAAATACCATGGAGGGTTCTCAAAAATTTAAAAATAGAACTACCCTCTGATCCAGCAATTCCACTTTTAGGTGTTTATCTGAAGGAAATAAAAATAGTTCCTTGAAAAGATATCTGCACCCCCATGTTCCTTACAGCATTATTTATAATAGCCAAGATACGAAAATAACCTAGGTGCCCACTGATGGATGAATGGATAAAGAAAAAGTATTATATGTATACACATGCATATATACATATACACATGCATATGTATGTGTATACACACACACAGGAATATTATTTAGCCATATATCAAAAGGGAATCTTGTCATTTGCAACAACATGGATGGACCTTGAGGACATTATGCTAAGTAAAGTAAGTCAGAAAAGGACAGATGCTGTAGGTTTTCACTTATATATGGAAAGGAAGGAAGGAAGGAAGGAAGGAAGGAAGGAAGGAAGGAAGGAAGGAAGGAAGGAAGGAAGGAAGAAAAAAAGAAAGAAAGAAGGAAAGAAAGAAAGAAAGGTAGATGATAGATTGATCCATAAATACAGAGAACCTATTTGTGGTTGCCAGAGGTAGAGGGTATGGGTTAGTGAAATGAGTTACGATGGTCAAAGGTAGAAACTCACAGTTATAAAATAAATACATAATGAAGATGTAATGTATAGCATGGTGACTATAGTCAGTAATATTGTACTGTATATTTGAAAATTGCTAAGAGACTAGATCATCAAGAAAATTTGTGTGATGAAGGATGTTAACTAGACATATTTCACTGATTATTTCACAATATATACATATATCAAATCATTATGTGTATACCTGAAACTAACAGGTTATATTTCAATTTTATCTCAATAAAAAAAGTAAAATAAATCTTTCTCACTCACTCTTTGAGGCAACTCCAGAGAACCTATAGGTTCCTAGTTTTCCTTATCTAGAATTGAGAAATGGCTAAGCTAGGACTTTGCCATTTGAGATTTTAGTTTGAAATGTCTTCTCCCCATTGACTAGGAGACTGTTGTAGGCAGAATTCTAAAATGTCCCTCAAGATTACTGCTCCACTGTGTACAGTCTGAATAATCCCCAAGACTATGAATATGATGAAATATTACTCCTGTGATTAGATTATGTTACCACACAATTGATTTTAAGAAAGAAAGAAAATCCTTGACACCTTGATTTTAGCCTTGTGACACCCTAAACAGAGAACCTAGCCCTGTGGTGCTCAGACTTCTGACCTATGGAACTATGAGCTAATAGATGGGTGTTTGGTACAAGTCACTAAGTTTGTAGTAGTTTGTTATTTGGCAAGAGAAAACTACTACAAAGATCTTTATAAATTATATAATCATTCTGTTTTCTCATTAGAAGGAAAGTAATAATACTATTATGCATTTGTTTTGAGGATTAAATAAAATAATTAAAATGAAACACTTAGTGTTCAATGAGTGTTAGTTGTTACCTCATTGTGTTGTTTTGAGGATTCGGGGAAGTAATACCCAGAAAGTCCTCAGCATAATGCCTGGTACCTAGTAACCTCATAACAATGTTATCAATTTATCATTGTTAGAGATGAAAAAAACTTGACATGGACTGTACTTAGACCTTTTAGTGTTCCCTATATTCTTTCCTTTGAAACCTTTTACTTACTGAAAGTTGATAGCCAGTATATCCTGACTTTAAAGTGAGACTGGTTCATTCTCTAGCCACCAAATAATGGATTACTAACATCCAACACTTGTTTTTGTTTTTTTTTTCCTTTCCAAGGAAAAAGTTAGTTCTGAAATAAGATTGTACATTATGCATTTTGAGTGGGGATACCTCCATCTGTACTCAGGGTTCATTCATTCCACATAAAGATAACTAGAACTATATACAGATATAAAAAAACCCCACCTCATATTCTAGCCTTATTTTAGAGACAGGGAGGGTGGCACTGTTTTATTTTAAATCCAGGTAATGTAACTTAAGAACTTTCCACATCAACAGTATGCTTGATAGCAATTGTCAAATCTCTTATGAAAAGATACACAGTGAAGTATGAATCAGAGAATCATTCTTATCTACTTATTTGTATCTAATTCAGGGAAATCAGGGCTTGGGTTGTTATTCCCAAGAATTCAAATATAACAGCTTACTTGAAGGGCAAACACGGCTAAATAAATTTGGGCTTTTGGAGTTAAAAAACTGTTACATTAAGACTCATGATTGAGTTCACACTATCCCTGTAATGCAAGCACACATTTCAATGTCACTGTCTGCCACCTAACAATAACGGAAAACATCTGTATAATGGCCTATAACATTACACAGTGCATTACAATTAGAAATGTGCTGAAGTGGTGGTTTGGGGGTTTATTTATGCTCCACGAAACAAAAGATTCTATGAGCATCTCATGAAAACTTAATAGTTCAAGGAAATAAAATAAATATTTGAGTGCAACAATTACATTTTAAATGATATTATCACTAGAGAAACTTAGAACAGCCAAAAAGTTGAAATATTAGTGTTAAAAGAAACCCATTACTAGTTGGCTGGAAATCTTTATTGTTAGGAGAGGCAAAGAATGACAGAGAATTATGAAAAACACATCATGCTTTCTAGGTTAACATAATTTCTATAAATGAGTAAAATTTCTTTTAATTGCTCATAAAATCAAGTCTTTAAAAGTTATGATGAGGGCAAACAGATTTAAAAACCTTGAATTTTTTAAAAGAAGAACAGAAAAAGATTTTTTTTCTGTGTTGCTTTAAAAACTGGTAAGTTTGAGTAGCAGCAATTTATGAACTGTTTCTAATTGGAGTCAATTACCCCACAAAAAAATTCTTCATGTGGGAGAGCAAGCAAGTTCATGAACAACATATACTTCATTTCCAGGTTACAGGTAATTGTATACACATTTAAATTTATTTTGCATGCAGAAGCTCATACTCATGAAAGATAATTTAATCACCTGTACCTAATGTATGGGAAAATCATATACCAAGATTTCTCAAAGTTTTGCCTGCTGAGGGAAAAATCTTTGTCATAGAAGACAAAAACCTTTCATTTAACTTTCAGAAAAATTAAAAAAACAAAAGAGGAGCCATGGTCAATGACTTTAAATGATGTGGTCCTCATTTTTATTATAGAAAAATCCTAAAGGTTTAAAACACTTGAGAACTTTTCCATGAACTTCTATATTGTTGTATTCATAGAAATCCATTCTATTTAATGCCTTAAAGATCATATTTGTAAAATTATTTTTTATTTCATTGAAAATCAAAATTAAATTGTATATTCTTTTTGATATTAAAAGAATCTGTTCCTTATTAATGTATAACTTAAAATATATATTTATAAATAATAATTATGTTGAAATTCAAATTAAATTGCTTTGTATTCATGACAGTTGTTCAAAACCTATTTACACAGGAGACTTACATGCTCTCTATTTTACTACTAACTGCTGGTTGGTTTTCAGAATGGGTTTAAGTTTCCTCCAAACTAATCTAAAAGACACAGGAATTTTGATATCCCAAATAGCCATGGAGGAACATAAAGCTGTCATTCAACAAACAATAGAAAGGTCAATGCCATAGTACTACCTGCTAGCCAGGAGGACTACAGTGCCCCTTTGCCTGCAATGTGCAGTTTTAGGATATGTAGACATCAGGTTATTAGAGTCTTAATTTCAAGAGAATAGTGAGGCTAAAGAAAAGTATCTGGATTTGGATATACAGCTCAAGAAAAAGGGATGTTTATTACTTAAAAAATTTTCAAGGGTGGGCGCCTGGGTGGCTCAGATGGTTAAGCCTCTGCCTTTGGCTCAGGTCACGATCCCAGGGTCCTGGGATCGAGTCCCGCATCGGGCTCCCTGCTAGGCGGGGAGCCTGCTTCTCCCTCTGCCGCTGCCTCTCTCTATCTCTCTCTCTGACTCTCATGAATAAATAAAAAACAAACAAACAAACAAACAAACAAAAATTTTCAAGGGATATTGTTGGACAAATAGATTTGAATAAGTCATATAGTTACTGGGATTCTTACATTTCTTATTCTTTTGGATTTGATATCATATAAAAAAGATAGTATTTTATATCACTGAGACTTCTGAATGGGTCACATGGGGAAGAATCAACTTTTTGACTTGGAGAAAACAAGTGACAAAAGCATGGAAAAGAGGAAAAGGAAGGAAGAATGAAAGAGAGAGAAGGGAATGAAAGGAAAGAAGGGACAGAGAGGAAATTAGAATCATTTAATTACTTCAAGAGTACTTAAATAAGCCTATAGGAAACCTATGTTTTAAATATCTCATGATACCACTAACCTAAAACTTACCAATATCTGTAAGGAAAAAATATGTTAATGTATGGGAAGCCAGTCAATCATTGTCCTACATCATGTATGAGGCAGTGGCCTTAGGCAAGGTCATCTAGGGATTGCATGCATGTAGTTAAAGTTTAAGGAAGATGTACTTTAGTCTTGAATACTAGTGGATTGGTGGTGAAAAGTAGCCATTTTATGGTAATGAGTCAAACTTTCAGTAAGTGCTTCAAGGACCAATGACTTTGTAATGACTTAATTCCTATACTTAAAATATTCAGTACTTACATTTTAGGTGTGAATTTCCTTTAGAGAAATCTCTCCCCAAACTCAGCAAATGGCTTCATCTTTTATACTGTTAAGTATGTAACTGGAAAAAAGAAAAAGGTGGATACACATCACTTAGATGTTAAAAAAGGATAAGAATCTGACTTGACATAAACTTTAAAGCATTAGGTAAATTAGATCACTCTATTTAAAATTCAACCCATCCCATTTCTTCTGCTCATATTCCTGATTTCTAGTATCCTCCTATATGTTTTTTTTTATATAACAAAATATACGATTTACTCTATGGTTTACTGTCTTTTCAGCCGCAGATTTATTTGTGCAAAGATGGCTTTCATGTGGATGAATTGAAGGCTGCATGGCTACCAGAATCAGATTATGGTGAACAGAGTGGTAACAACTGCGTATGTCATGTCATTTTAACATTATTCTTTGAGATTTAGTTCCCCTCAGGTATACTGTATATCACAAAATCATTCTCCAAAATTTTATGTTTCAACAATTTAAACTATGTTCACAACTGTGCATCATTCCTAACACAATGCATACATATAGTAGTTCTTCAATAAATACTTATTGAATAAGTAAATAAACAAAATTTTAGTAAGACTATCAAAAGGCAACAAGTTGTTGCCTTTTGATAGTCTTACTAAAATTTTGACTAACAAAGTAAGACTATCAAAAGGCAACACAAGAAAACACAAGATTGAGATGGGGAGTAATAGCACCATGATGGTAATGATGAGGGAGCAAAAGGCAAGTTGAGGGCAAAGCACAAGCTAATACCTGCAACAAACCTCCCCCCCCCACCTACCTCAGAGGTGGGATATGTGTGACATCCCTCAATGAACTCATGGCTGCCTAATGTTAATGTTTTGCTAGAGACTAAAAACAACCATTTCTTGACAATTGATCTAGACACCCAGGATCCTAAAACTCTTCTTTAACATGCAGAACTCCCTTTAGAGACTTAGGTTATCTCTACCCTACCCATCCCGCAAATTTAAAAGTATCTAATCAGTCACTCCTCACACTTATAATGCAGCTCTTTCTGCCCATGGGTTCTGTCCCTGTGGTATAATAAAACCACACTTTTTGCACTGAAGACATCTCAAGAATTCTTTCTTGACTATTGGGCTCAATGATCTCACATCATATTTTGGTGGCTGATACAAGAATTCAGCAAAGTCGCAGGATATAAAATCAACATACAGAAATCTGTTGCTTTTCTATACACAAATAATGAAACAGCAGAAAAAGAAATCAAAGAATAGATCCCATTCACAATTGCACCAAAAACCATGAGATACCTAGGAATAAACCTAACCAAAGAGATAAAAGATCTGAATGCTGAGAACTCTAGAACATTTATGAAAGTAATTAATGAGGACACAAAGAAATGGAAAAACATTCCATGCTCATAGATTGGAAGAACAACACTGTTAAAATGTCTATACTACCCAAAGCAATGTACACATTTAAAGAAATCCTTATCAAAATATCACCAGCATTTTACACAGAACTAGAACAAACAATCCTAAAATTTGTATGGAATCATAAAAGACCCTGAATAGCCAAAATAATCCTGTGAAAGTAAAGCAAAAGATGGAGGCATCATGATTTAAGACTTCAAGCTATATTACAAAGCCATAGTCATCAAGACAGTATGGTACTGGCACAAAAACAGACACATAGGTCAATGGAATAGAATAGAAAACCCAGAAATAGAAACCCAGAAAACCCAGGAACAACAGATCTATAAAACAACCAGAAAACAATGAACAGAAATAGACCCACAACTATATGGTCAACTAATCTTCAACAAAGCAAGAAAGAATATCCAATGGAAAAAAGAGTCTATTAAAAAAATGGTGTTGGGAAAACTGTACAGGAACATGCAAAAGAATGAAACTTTCTTACCCCATACACAAAAATAACTTCAAAATGGGTAAAAGACCTAAATGTGAGACAGGAAACCATCATAATCCTAGAGGAAAACACAGGCAGAAATCTCTTTGACCTTGGCCATAGCAACCTCTTACTAGACATGTCGCCAGAGGGCAAAATGAACTATTGGGACTTCATCATGGTAAGAAGCTTCAGCACAGCAAAAGAAACAATCAACAAAACTAAAAGGCAGCCTACAAAATGGGAGAAGATATTTGCAAATGACATATCTGATAAAGGGCTCGTATCCAAGATCTATAAAGAACTTATCAAACTCAACACCCAAAGAACAAATAATCCAGTCAAGAAATGGGCAGAAGACATGAACAGACATTTTTCCAAAGAAGACATCCAGATGGCTAACAGGCACATGAAAAAAGATGCTCAACATCATTTATCATCAGGGAAATACAAACCAAACCATGAAAACACCTGTCAAATGGCTAAAATTAACAAAATAGGAAACAACAGATGTTGGTGAGGATGCGGAGAAAGGGGAACCCTCTTACACTGTTGGTGGGAATGCAAACTGGTACAGCATTCTGGAAAACAGTATGGAGGTTCCTCAAAAAGTCAAAAATAGAACTACCCTATGACCCAGGAATTACACCACTAGGTATTTACACAAAGTATACAAAAACACAGATTTGAAGGGGCACATGCACCCCAATGTTTATAGCAGCATTAGCAACAATAGTTAAACCACGGAAAGACCCCAAATGCGCATCGACTGATGAATGGATAAAGAAGATGTGGTATAGGGGAGTCTGGGTGGCTCAGTCGGTTTAGGGATCAACTCTTCATTTTGGCTCAGGTCATGATCTCAGGGTTGTGGGATTGAGCCCCACGTGGGTGCCCTGCTCAGTGGTGAGTCTGCTTGAGATGTTTTCCCTCTCCCTCTGCCCTTCCCCCCACTCGCATGCTTGCCCTCACTCTCTCTCTCTCAGATGAATAAGTAAATCTTTAAAAAAAAGATTTGTGTATATAATATTATGTATATATAAAAAGACATATGTGCATATATATGTAAATATGGAATATTACTCAGCCATCAAAAGGAATAAAATCTTGCTATTTGTAACAAATGGATGGAGCTAGAGAATATTATACTGAGTGAAATAAGTCAGAGAAAGACAAATACCATATGATTTCACTCACATGTGGAATTTAAGAAATAAAACAGATGGACATATGGGAGGGAAAAAAAAGAGGGAAGCAAACCATAAGAGACTTTTAACTATAGAGAACAGATTGAAGGTTAATGGAGGGAGAGGGTGGGGGATGGGCTAAGTGGGTGATAGGTATAAAGGAGGGCACTTATTATGATGAGCACTGGGTGCTATATGTAAGTGATGAATCACCAAATTCTACTCCTGAAACCAATATTACACTATGTTAACTATTTAGAATTCAAACAAAAATTTTAAACAAAAAACAATAAAAACAAACCATATTTAGTTTAAAAGTTAAAAAAAAAACAAATGTAGTGAAAATAACCAGAAGTACAATAATCTGTTATTAGAAAAACATAAATTTTAATAGCAATAACCTAAAATATAATGGGGAGAAATAAAAGTATAAAGTTTATAAATTTTATTGAAGTTGTTATCAGTGTAAGATAGAGTATTGTAAGTTTAAGATATTGTATGTAAGCCTCATGGCAACCACTAGGGAAAATTGTATGATATACAAAATAACATGATAAAGAAGTCGAAAGATATTGATTATAAAAGACATCAAAACACACAAAAAAAGACAGCAGGAAACAAGGAACAACAGATCTATAAAACAACCAGAAAATGAACACACTGAGCCCAAATTTGGCAGAAGAAAGGAAATAATAAAGAATAGAACAGAAGTAAATGAAACTGAGAACAACAACAACAAAACAATTAAAAAGATTAGTCAATCTAAGAGTTTGATCTTTTAAGATTTTATTTATTTGTCTGCGAGAGAGAGAGAGAGTACGAACAGGGGGAGCTACAGGCAGAGGGAGCAGCAAGCTCCCCGTTAAGCAAGGGGCACGATGCAGGACTCAATCCCAGGACCCTGGGATCATGACCTGAACCCAAGGCAGATACTTAACTGATTGAGCCACTCAGGCATCCTGGATCTTTGAAATGATAAATAAAATTGACCAAACCTTAGACAAACCTAGGGAAAAAGAGAAAGGACCCAAAGAACAAAATTAGAAATGAAAAAGCACACAACTGATACCAAAGAAATATAGAAGATCACAAGAGACTACATGAGCAATTACATGCCAACAAATTGGATAACCTGGAAGAAATGCATAAATTCCTAGAAATATAGAACCTTCCAAGACTGAACAGGAAGAAACAAAATCCAAATAGACCAATTACCAGTAAGGAGATTGAACCAATAATCAAAAATCTCCCAGTGAAGAAAAGCACTGAACTACATGGCTTCACTTGTGAATTTTACCAAACATTTAAAGAAGAATTAACACCAATCCTCCTCAAACTCTCTCCCTGCCCCCCCAAAAAAATGAAAGAGGAAGAAACACCTCCAAATGAATTTTATGAGGCCAGCATTACCTTGATACCAAAACCAGAAAAAAGACACTACTAGAAATGAAAACTACAGGCTAATTCCACTGATGCATACAAATGCAAAAATTCTCAGTTAGATACAAGCAAATCAGATTCAGCAGTACATTAAAAAAAAATCATTCACCATGATCAAGTGGGATTTATTCCAGGGATGCAACAATGGTTCAACATATGTAAATCAAACAATGTGATATATCACACTAATAGAATGAAAGAAAAGAATCATATGATCATTCCAACAGATGCAGAAAATACAGTTGACAAAATACACCATTCGTGCATGATAAAAATGCTGAACAATTAAGCACAGAAGGAATATATCTCAACATAATAATGGGCCATATATGATAAGCCCACAGCTAATATACTCAATGGTGAAAGGTTGAAAGCTTTTCCCCTCAAACAGGAACAGGATCAGAGTGCCCACACTCATCACTCCTATTCAACATAGTATTATAGTCCTACCTAGAGCAATCAGGCAAGGGGAAAATAAAAGTATCAGAATTGGAAAGAAAGAAGTAAAATTTTCTCTATTCTGCAGATGACATGATTTTATATGTATAAAATCCTAAAGACTCAACCAAAATACTATTAGATTTAACCAATGAATTCAGTAAAGTTGCAAGATACAAAATGAACATGCAAAAGTCAGTAGTATATCTATACACTAACAATGAATTTTCTGAAAAAGAAATTGATCCCATTTATAATAGCATCAAAAACAATAAAATACTTGAAGCAAATTTAACTAAGGAAGTGAAATGTTTCTACCCTCAAAATTATGACATTAATGAAAGACATTGTAGAACACACAAATAAATGGAAAGGTACCCTGTGTTCATAGATTGGAAGAGTATTGTTAAAATGTGAATGTCATTTATGTACTCAATGCAATCCCTATCAAGACTCCAATGTCATCTTACAGAAGTAGAAAAAACACTCCTAAAGTTTTAGGGAACCACAAAATACCCTAAATACCCGAAGAAATCTTGAGAAAGAACAAAGCAGAAGGCATCACATTTCTTGATTTCAAATTATACTATAAAGCTAGGATCATCAAAACAGTTTGGTACTGGCAAAAAAACAGACAGGTAAGCTGACGAAACAGAAATGAACCCAAGCATATTCACCTAATATTTGACAAGGGAGCCAAGATAGTGAATGGAGAAAAAAACAGTCATTTTAATAAATGGTGTTGGGGTAACTGTATAAAAGAATAAAAGTGGACCCATATTTTCTACCACTCCCCAAATTTTTTTCAAAATGAATTAAAGATCTATATGTAAGACCTGAAACTATGAAACTCCTGGAAGAAAACACAGGAATAAAGTTTCTTGATATGGATATTGGTAATGATTTTTTGAATACTCAAAACACAAGAAACAAAATAAAAAAAAAGTGGGATGACATCAAACTAAAATCTGCACAACAAAAGAAACTATCAATAAAGTGAAAAGACAACCTACAGAATGGAAAAAAAAAATATTTGCAAACCAAATATCTGATAAGGGTTTAATATCCAAAATATATAAAGAACTCATACAACTCAATAGCAAAAAGACAAAATGCAATTTATATACAAAAGGCCAACAGGTATATGAAAGATACTCAACATTACTAGTCATTAGGATATGAAAATTTAAACCACAATGAGATATCATCTTGTGTCTGCTAAAATAACAAATGCTGGTATAAATGTGGGGAAAGGGAACTCTTGTGAACTGTTGGTAGGACTGTAGATTGGTAGAGTCACTATGGAAAGCAAGATGGAGAATCTTTAAAAAGTTAAAAATGGAACTAACATATGATTTAGCAATTTCACTTCTGGGAACCAAAAACATTGACTCAAAGATAGCTGCACTCCCTTATTTTTTTTTACTGTGCCTTTTTTTTTTTATTATGTTATGTTAATCACCATACATTACATCATTAGTTTTTGATGTAGTGTTCCATGATTCATTGTTTGTGTATAACATCCACTGCTCCATTCAGTTTGTGCCCTCTTTAATACCCATCACCAGGCTAACACATCCTCCCACTCCCCTCCCCTCTAGAACCCTCAGTCTGTTTCTCAGAGTCCATAGTCTCTCATGGTTCGTCTCCCCCTCTGATTCCCCCCCTTCATTTTTCCCCTCCTGCTATCTTCTTCTTCTTCTTTTTTTTAACATATAATGTGTTATTTGTTTCAGAGGTACAGGTCTGTGATTCATCAGTCTTACACAATTCACAGCGCTCACCATAGCACATACCCTCCCCAGCCACCCCATCCCTCCCACCCCCCACCACTCCAGCAACCCTCAGTTTGTTTCCTGAGATTAAGAATTCCTCATATCAGTGAGGTCATATGATACATGTCTTTCTCTGATTGACTTATTTCACTCAGCATAATACTCTCCAGTTCCAACCACGTCGTTGCAAATGGCAAGATTTCATTCCTTTTGATGGCTGCATAATATTCCATTGTATATATATACCACATCTTCTTTATCCATTCATCTGTCGATGGACATCTTGGCTCTTTCCATAGTTTGGCTAAAGTAGCATTTTTTACAATCGCTAAGACATGGAAACAACCTAAGGGTCCATCAAAAGGTCCATGAAAGGATAAAGAAGTACTGTTTGTATATACAACTGAATATTACTCAGCAATAAAAATGAAAAAAATTCTACCATTTGTGACAACATGGATGGGCCCTGAAGGCATTCTACTAAGTGAAATAAGTCAAACAGAGAAAGGCAAATATTTTATGATCCCATGTATATGTGGAATCTAAAAAAATATAAATAACTCCTAGAAGTAGAGATGAAGCTTACAGTTACTAGAGACAGAGGGTGGGGTGGAAATTGGAGGAAGGTGGCCAAAATGTGCAAACTTCCAGTTGTAAGATGAATAAGTACTAGTAATATAACTAGTACAACATGATGACTATAGCTAATACTGCTATATGATACATAGGAAAGTTGTTGAGAGTAAATTCTGAGGTCTAATCACAAGGAGAAAACATTTTCCTTTTTTATTTCTTTCCTTTTTACTGTATCTATATGAGAAGATGGATATTAGCTGAATCTATTGTGGTAATCATTTCATAATATGTAAATAAAATCATCATACATTTGTCTTAAACTTATACAGTGATACAGGTCAATTATTTGTCAATAAAAGAGAAAAGGTAGAATTTATTAAATAAATGAGAAATGTAGGCAGGAAATTTAATAGTGCATGGAAAGATAATTTCCTGCAAGAATCGTTTAGAAAGCTTTCATGGGAAAGGCAAAATTTTTCAAGAATAGCATTTTATACAAAACTTCATGTGCCCTTTGTGATTATTTTTTGCCCTATCTCAGAATAACTTGTACAAATATCTACTTAGAAGTTTTATTTAATTGATCCAAATTTTTACTTAAGTAAACATATAAAAAATCAGTTTTAGGACTAGAGGACTGGTATCAATTCTTTTAATAGGAGGTAAGAATAAAATAGAAACACATGGTAAATAAAAGATATCTATTAAGTTCTGGCTAGACTCTCTTTCTTTCAAAGGTCCCAAGCTTGTGGTAGATTAGCAAATATTGGGTAGATGTTAAAATGTCTATACTACCCAAAGGAATCTACAGATTTAATGCAATCCCTATCAAAATACCAACAGCATTGTTCACAGAACTTGAAGAAACAATTCTAAAATTTGACTGGAACCACAGAAGACCCTGAATAGCCAAAGCAACCAAGAAAGAAAAACAAAGCTGGAGGTATCACAATTCCAGATTGCAAGATTGAAGAATCACTAAATTCTATTCCTGAAACCAATACTATACTATATGTTAACTAACTAAAATTTAAACTAAAAAAAAAAAGCTGTAGTAACTGAAACAGTATGGTACTGGCACAAAAACAGATACATAGATAAGTGGAACAGAACAGAGAGTCCAGAAAGGAACCTACATCTATATGGTCAATGAATCCATGACAAATGGAGGCAAAAATATACAATGGGGAGAGAATCTCTTCAATAAATGGTGCTGGGAAAACTGGACAGCTACATGTTAAAGAATGAAACCGGACCACTTTCTAACACTATACACAAAAATAAAGTCAAAATGGATAAAGAACTGGGCGCCTGGGTGGCTCAGATGATTAAGTGTCTGCCTTCGGCTCAGGTCATGATCCCGGGGTCCTGGGATCGAGTCCCGCATTGGGCTCCCTGCTCCGCAGGAAGCCTGCTTCTCCCTCTGCCTCTCCCTCTCTCTCTCTCTCTCTCTCCGACTCTCATGAATAAAAAAAAAAAAAAAAAAACATTAAAAAAAAATGGATAAAGAACTAAATGTGAGACCTGAAACCATAATAATCCAAGAAGAGAACACAGGCAGTAAATTCTCTGACAGCCATAACAACATTTTTCTAGATATGTCTCCTAAGGAAAGGGAAACAAAAGCAAAAAATAAACAATTGGGAATATATCACAATACAAAGCTTTTTTGCACAGTGAAGGAAACCATCAACAAAACGACAAGGCCACCTGCTGAATGAGAGGAGATATTTGCAAATGATATATCCAGTAAGGTGTTAAAATCCAAAATATATAAAGAACTTATACAACTTAACACCAAAAAAAAATCTAATTAAAAAATGGGCGGCCAGCATGAGTAGACATTTTTTCCAAAGAAGATATACAGAGGGCCAACAAGACACGTGAAAAGATGCTTATCACTAATCATCAGGGAAATGCAAATCAAAACCACAGTAAGATATTACCTTACACCTGTCAGAATGTCTAGAATCAAAAAGAAGAAATAACAAGGGTTGGCATGAATGAGGAGAAAATAAAACCCTTTGTACACTGTTGGTAGGAATGTAAATTGATACAGCCACTGTAGAAAGAAGTACTGAGGTTTTTCCAAAAAATTAAAAATAGAAATACCACACGACCCCCAAATTCCATTATTGAGTATTTACCCAAAGAAAAGAAAAACACTAATTTGAAAAGATATATGCACTCCTATGTTTATTGCAGCATTATTTACAATAGCCAAGATATGGAAGCAACCTAAATGTCTATCAATAGCCAAGTGAATAAGATGTGATGTGTGTAGGTATGTAGGTATATACATATACATATATACATATACATATGCACATATGCATACTCAATAGAATATTATACAGCCAAAAAAAAAGGGATGAGATCTTTTCACTTGTGACAACATGGATGGACCTAGAGGGTACTATGCTAAGTGAAATAAGTCAGTCTGAGAAAATCAAATACCATATCATTTCACTTGTATGTGGAATCAAAAAAAAAAAAAAATCAATAAACAAACAAAATGCAGAATCGGACCTATGAATACAGAGAACTGATGGTTGCCAGAGGGTAGGGGTTGGGGAGATGGGCAAAATGGGTGAAGGGAAGTGGGAGATAGAGGCTTCCAGTTATGGAAGGACTGTCACAGGAATAGAAGGCACAGTATAAGAAATATAGCCAATGGTACTGTAATAGCACCATGCGGAGGCAGATGATAGCCACACTTGTGGTGAGCATAGCATAATGTATAAACTTGTTGAATCCCCTGCTGTACACCTGAAACGAATGCAGCATTGTCAAATATCCTAAAAGGAAAAAGTTAGGGTCAAATTTGACATTAGAAAGACTGAAAAGAGAATCCCGCTGTGAGTGAATGCTCTATAACTTCTTCCTTGTATCACATATAAATCCTACTATGTTTTAAACATTCTGCAAAGTAATTTATATACATTTGTTCTATAATTCTTCTGAGCTCATGATATCTCCTGGTGTGTGTAGTACATCTACAGAGTCTCTGCAATTGAATACGATAGAAACAATATGTCAAGATAAGTTTTTACATTTTATTGTTTCCTAATTTAAGCTCTATTTTTTTTTTACAGATTGCATATTCACATGGTACAAAAATAAAAATACAAGTGTTTTCCATGAATGCCATTCCACAATGGCATATAATGAAGTTCTTTCTTCTGTCCCTGTCTCCCAGTCATTTGATTTCCCCCAAATATTAGCAGTACTTTTAAATAGATGGTAGCCTATATAGTACACATTGTTCTATAAATTACTTCCTTCATGTAACAATATATCATGGGAATATTCTCAGAGGAAAGAGAAATTTTAGTTAAGGGAAGTGTTTTAGTTAGGGTAACATAGGCAACTTAATGACAAAGAAGTAATTTCTCCTTCAAGAGTAGTTCAAAGTGGGTGTTGCTAGTGGATTCAGAGCTCTATGCCCCAGAGGCTGGCAGTAACAGTGCCATCTTAGAAATATGACCTCCAAGATCATCCTGACCATTTTCATTTTAGAGAGTAGAGGACAAAGAATGAAAGCCAAGGGTCAGAGCTTTTCTCATTTAAAACACAGTTTGCTAATACTCTTTCCATTCACTTGCTATTGATAGAACTTGACCACTTGAACGCAGTTAGCAGAATGAGGTTGGAAAAAGCAGTCCCTAGCTGGGCAGTCATGTCCCAGTTGTAACTCAATCACTGTGTTAGGAATAAAGAATGGATTTTGGTGTACAGCTGGCAAAATACATCATATATTTAGGTTTTTGAATATATGAAGAAATTCCATGCATCATTTCAGAAATACTTAAATTATTTCTATGATACCTTAGGTATTTTTTTAGGTGAGGTTAACTGGAGTTTAATCTGACAAGTCTTGAGAAGTGTACACAGTCATGTAATTCCTACCATGATTGTAATATTGAACATTTCTGTCATCTAAAAAAGTTCCAATGTGTCACTTTGCAGTCAATCCCCTTCCTTGACCCCTAGCTATTGAAAACCTATCATATACTTTGTCACTACAGTTTGGCATTTTTAAAGAATTTTATATAAATGGAATTTGTTTGGTATCTTATTTTTTTATGTCTGGCTTCTTTTATTTAGAAAGATGTTTTTGAGATTCATCCATGTTATTACAGTGTTTCACTAGTTTGTTTCTTTCTATGGCTGGGTAAGATTTTACAGTATGCATGTATTACAGTTTATCCATTTACCAGTTGATGGGCTTTAAGTTGTTCCCAATATTTATTATTATTGTGATAAGAACATTTAACATGAAATCTAACCCCTTAACACATTTTTAAGTGTACAATGCAGTATTGTTACAGTATTGTATAGCAAATTTACAGATCTTATTCATCTTGCATAACAAACTTTATAGCCATTGAACAACAACTCCCTATTTCCCTCACCCCAAAGCCCCTGGCAACCACCATTCTACTCTGTTTCTATGACTCGACCGTTTTAGATTCCTCATATAAGTGGAAACAGGTCATATTTGTCCTTTTGTGACAGGCTTATTTAACTTGGCATATTGTTTTCAAGGTTCATCCATGCTGCTGCAAATGGAAGAATTGCTAAAAGCTTTTGAGATTATAAACAAAGCTGCTAGGAAAATCTGAATATGTCTTTTTGTGATGTATGCTTTTATTTTTCTTGGATAAATATCTAGGATGGTGATTTCTTGGTCACATGGAAGATGTATGTTTACTTTTTTAGACACTTTCAAGCTGTTTTAAAAGAGGCTCTTGTGTTTTTCAATCCCATCATCAATATGAGAATTTTAGTTACTCCATAACCTTGTCAAGGCTTATTTTTGCCCATCTTTTTAATTTTAACCATTTCACTGTGTGCAGTGATATCACATGATGCTTTTTTTTTTTTTAAGATTTTATTTATTAATTAGAGAGAGAGAGAGAGAGCAGGAACACAAGCAGGGGGAGTGGGAGAGGGAGAAGCAGGCTTCCCGCTGAGCAGGGAGCCCAATGTGGGGCTCGATCCCAGGACCCTGAGATCACGACCTGAGCAGAAGGCAGACGCTTAAAGACTGAGCCACCCAGGTGCCCCTCACTTGATGCTTTTGATTTGCATTTCCTTAATTACTAATGATCTTCAGAATCTTTCCATGTGTTTATTTGCCATTCGCATATATTTTTTGATAAGTGAATATTATTCTGCCATAATTTTTAGAAGTAAACTTTTAAGTGTAAAAATGCATAAGGAATACCAAGTATTAATAAAATCTTAAAATCTTCATTTTGAAATTCAGTACTAAGAACAGACCCTCATATAAATGTACAAATAAATTCTGGCTATATTTTGGACTTTCTTATGATAGGCCATAAGGTAATGCTTATTTTGTAATAACTAAGCAGAAAATACCCTCTAAGAGGCAAGTTCATAGCAATAAATGCTGACATTAAGAAAAAAGAAAGAATGATTTCTTATAAACAATCTACATTTATACCTCAAGGAACTAGAAAAATTAAAAAACCCTAAGCCTGAATATAGTGAATGGAAGGAAATAACAAAGATCAGGGCAGAAATAAATAAAATAGAAAATAAAAAGACAAAAGATTAATTGAATTAAGACCAAATTAAAAAAAAAACATTAAAAAAAGATAAATCCTTAGCTACACTTACCAAGAAGAAAAGAGACAGGACTCAAATAGAATCAGAAATCAAAAAGGAGACACTACGACTGATACCACAGAAATATAAAGGATCATAAGATTACAATGAATAGTTAAGTGCCAGCAAATTGGATAACCTAGAAGAAATGGATAAATTCCTAGAAACATAAAACCTACCAAGACTGAATCATGAAGAAATAGAAAATCTGAAAAGACAAATTACTAGTAAGGAGATTAAAAAAATAATCAGAAAGTTCCCAACAAAGAATAGTCCAGAAACATGGTTTCACTGGTGAATTATACCAAACATTTAAAAAAGAATTAATACTAATCCTTCTCAACTCTTCCAATAAAACAGAAGAGAAGAGGAAGGAACAGACCTAAATTCATTTTACAAACCCAGCATTATCCAGATATTAAAATCAGACTAGGACACTACAAGAAAAGAAAATTATAGGCCAAAATCCCTGATGAACATAGATGCAAATATCCCTAACAAAATATTAGCAAATCGAATTCAACAATACATTCAAAGGATCATACACCATGATCAAGTGAGATTTATTCCAGGGATGCAAGGATGGCTCAACATCTGCAAATCAGTCAGTGTGATATACCACATTAACAAAATGAAGGATTAAAATCATAGACCATCTCAACAGACACAGAAAAAGCGTTTGACAAAATTCAACGTTCATTCAACATAAAAACACTGAACAAATTAGGCATAGAGAGAATATAATAAAGACCACATAAGGCAAGCCCACAGCTAACAACATTCTCAAAGATGAAAAACTATGGGATGTCTGGGTGGCTCAGTTGGTTAAGTGTCTGCCTTCGGCTGAGCTCATGATCCCAGGGTCCTGGGGTTGAGTCCTACGTCAGGCTCCTTGCTCAGCGGGGAGTCTGCTTCTCCCTCTGCCTGCTGCTCCCCCTGTTCATGCGTGCTCTCTCTCTCTCTCTCCTCTCTCTGACAAATAAATCTTAAAAAAAAGATGAAAAACTGAATTTTTTTTTTTCTCTAAGGTCAGGAATAAGACAAGGATATTCACTCTTACCAATTTTATTCAACATGGTACTGAAAGTCTTAGCCAGAGCAATTAGGTAAGAAAAACAAATAAAGCATACCAATCGGAAAGGAAGAAATAAAACTGTCCCTATTTGCGGATGGCATATTATATAGAGAAACCCTTAAAGACTCCACCAAAAAACTGTTGGAATAAGTGAAATCAGTAAAGTTTCAGTATACAAAAATCAGTATATCAAATCAGTTATGTTTCTATACATTAATAACAAACTATTGGAAAAATAACCCCAGTTAAAACTGCATCAAAAAGAATAAAATATCTGGAATAACTTTAACCAAGGAGATGAAAGACCTGTACTCTGAAAACTATAAAACACTGATGAAAAAAGTTGAAGAAAACAGAAATAAGTGGAAAGATATTCCATGTTCATAGATTAGAAAAATTATTAAAATGTCTATTTTACCCAAAGCAATTTACAGATTCAACACAATTCCTATCAAAATTTCAGTGGCATTTTTCACAGAAATAGAAATAGAAAAAGCAATCCTCTGATTTGTGAGGAACCACAAAAAGACTCTGGATAGTCAAAGCAGTCTGGAGAAAGAACAAAGCTAGAGGCATTACACCTCCTGATTTCAAACAATATTATAATGCTATAGCAATAAAAACAGTATGGTATTGGAGTAAAAATAGGCATATAGGTCAATGACAGAGTTCAGAAATAAACCCACATATATATGGTCATTTAATTTATGACAAAGGATCCAAGAATATACAATGGGTAAAGGATAGTCTCTTCAATAATTGGGACTAGGAAAACTCTACAGCCATGTGCAGGAAAAAAAGTGAAACTGGATCACTATCTTATACCATATGCAAATAAACTCAAAATGCATTAAAGACTGGAATAAGACCTGACACCATAAAACTAGGAGTACTAGTAAGTATCCTCTTTGACATCAGTCTCGACAATTTATTTATTTTTGACACTAAAATGAAAGACAAAAACAAAAATCAGAAATTAGGACTACATCAAACTAAAATGCTTTGGGGCAGCAAAGGAAACTATCAACAAAATGTTGATGTGAAGGCAACCTACAGAAGGGGAGAAAATATTTGCAAATCATATGTATGAGAAGGAGTTAATGTTCAATATATATAAAGAGCACATAGAACTCAATAGTAAAAGAACCAAACACTATCATTTAAAAAAATGTGCAAATCAAAACTATGATGAGATCTCACCTCACACCTGGTAGAATGACCATCATCAAAAAGACAAGAGATAAGAAGTGTTGGTAAAGATGTGGAGAAAAGGAAACCCTTGTGCACCATGGATGTGAATGTAAATTGATGCAGCCAGTATGGGAAACAATATGAAATTTCCTCTAAAAATTAAAAAAATAGAAGTACCATATTACCCAGCAATTTCTCTTCTGGATATATATTCAAAGGAAATGAAACCAGTATCTTGAAGAGATATCTGCACTTCTATATTTCTTACAGTATTATTCACAATAGTCAAGATATGGAAACAACCTAAGGGTCCATCAACGAATGAAGAGATAAAGAAAATGTGGTTTGTATATACAACAGAATATTATTCAGCCATGAGAAAGAAAGAATACCTGCCATTTGCAACAACTTGGATGGACCTTGAGGGCACTACGCTAAGTGAAATAAGCCAGACAGGGAAAGACAAATACTGTACTGTATCACTTTTATGTGGAATCTAAAAGGAAAAAAAAAAAAAAAAAGTTAAACTCAGAGACAGAGAGGAGAAAAGTGGTTTCCAGGGCCTGGGGATTAGGGGAAATTGGGAGAGGTTAGTCAAAGGGTACACATTTTCAGCTACGGTAAACAAGGTCTGAGGATCTAATGTAAAACATGGTGACTGTAGTTGATAACACTGTATTATATAATCGAAATTTGCTAAGAAAGAACTTAAATATTACCAAAAAATAAAAAAGATAAATATGTGATAGATGTATTAATTATCGATATGATGGAATCCTAATGTACATGTATATATAATCACCATGATATATACTTTAAATATCTTACAATTTTATTTGTCAATATACCTCAATAAAGCTGAAAAAAGAAAATCTTTGCTTTATGTCAAACACATTTGTAACATTAATAATTGCTAAGACTTAGGAAAGCTTTTTTCACCATGATGCTAAGGATTTTGTTTAACCTTTCATGATTTTACATTAGAAAGGTCTCTGGTTAGTTCTCAAATGCCTGCAGCTGCCACTCACTCTTGTACTTTCCTGAATGGAATACCTAACATTCAGAAGCTGTTAGTACGAATGATAAGTTTGAGTATGTTTTACCACCGTAATCCCTCTATTTTATTTTAAATGTTTTTATACCTTTAATGATAGGAGGATCATTCTTAGATATACTGAATAGGAACTAAAAGCTAGTGTACTTTCCCCCATGCATATGTGTAATACTCATGTCACATATTTGAACAATGATTAAAAATTTTACAATCATTCTGAACATGCAATCAATCAGCTAGTCAAAATCACATACGAAATTCTCTTCGATCTTAGAAATTAGTGAAATACCAGTTTTAGAGCATAATTAAGAAAGAAGCCATTCTGTAATAATAATAATAATAATAATAATTAATAATATTGAGTACATAGTCATGCCTTGGTTCTAGCCATCACAGGATTTGGATACATTTCTTTGCTTCTTTATCAGAAAGTCACTAAGGTGAAACAGTTATTTTAATTTTTAAACAAACAGAAAAAAGGCAGATCAAAGATTCCAAATATATTAGTTCAACTACATGATCGAAATCCCAGGTTATCATCTAATTATCCAGATGATCTCAGATAAGGCACTCTAACTGGATTCAATTTATTTGTAAATGATGGATTTGGATTACTAGAGGCTTTCTAAGGACGCACTGAGTTTTAAAATGCCACAGTTTGAAGTATATCTTTTACGAATAGATTCCAGAGGGGCACCTGGGTGGCTCAGTCATTAAGTGTCTGCCTTTGGCTCAGGTCATGATCCCAGGGTCCTGGGATCGAGCCCCACATCGGGCTCTCTGCTCTGCGGGAAGCCTGCTTCTCCCTCTCCCACTCCCCCTGCTTGTGTTCCCTCTCTCGCTGTGTCTCTGTCAAATAAATAAAATCTTTAAAAAAAAAATAAAATATTTGCTTTCTTAAAAAAAAAAAATAGATTCCAGAAATTTATGTATATTTTGCTTCTACCATTGATTTTCTTTTCCCTGCATTATCATGTTGTACTATAAAGTTACCAGAAATTAATGTATCTTCCCCTTTATACATTTTGGAGAACATAGCCACTGTTCACTCAAATAACACCACAATACACAACACTGTTCATTCTAATCTTGTCAATAAAGTTTTGGGTAGGAGTGCCCTGCTCAAGCAAAATCATGCTTTTCATTTCTTTCTTTTTTTTTTTTTTTTAAGATTTTTATTTATTTGACAGAGAGAGAGAGCACAAGCAGGCAGAATGGAAGGCAGAGGGAGAGGGAGAAGCAGACTCTCTGCCAAGCAGGAAGCCCGATGCGGGGCTCCATCCCAGGACACTAGGATCATGCCCTGAGCCACCCAGGAGCCCATGATTTTCATTTCTGTTCCATGATTTCATATTTTAATATTGAATTCATTGTTCCATATAACTTCTGCTATCTGAACATATTTCAGCGACCATTCGGTTGAATATGAGTAGTAGTATGTTATGTGCTATTAAGAAACAATCATCATACTCATTTCATTTAGAAAGTCCTTCAGTTTGGGTTTGTCTGATGTTTCACTATGGTTTGATTCCATATATATATATATGGTTATATATATTTAACAGAAAAGACATGGAAGCAAAGCTGTGTCTTTTCTAGTTTATCATGTCAGAGGGTTCCAATGTTGGTTTGTCCTTTTTTTGGTGATGTTAATTTTGATTACTTGACTATTTTTGTGAGATTCATCCACTGTAAAATTACTGTATTTCCTTTTTGAGTAACAACTAATTCATAGAAGAATACTTTGCAACAATAAATATCCTCACCAAACTTTTCTCACCAGTTTTAGCCATCATATATTTGTGGCTAAATGAATAATTTCTATGATAGTTGCAAATGATCGTTGATTTTTAACTTTAATATTCTTTTCCATTTATATATTTGTTTAACTTATTTGTATTAGTATGGGCTCATGTAAATTCTTATTTTATGTCATGAATGCTCTATTATTCCTATTCATTTTTATGAAACCATCCCAAATTTGGCGAGAGCCACTTCAAGCTAGCTTCATCATCCTTTTGATATATTCTCATTTTATTTAGCAATTCCTTGCTTTACATTACAACAAGATGCTCCAAACTCATTTTTTCCCTTCTTTTCCATAGCCCTGGACTCAGTCATTTCTCTAAGGAGCCCAGCTTCTTTTAGTAGGGTATGGTATAAAGAAACCAGTATCTGAGAGTTATGTTTGCTCATTGCTATAGAGGAAGCTTTACTTCTAGGCCCCTTCAGTCGGAAGAGCTCCAAAATATAAATATATCTGTATCTTCCTACCTCTAGCTATAACTTCATTCCTATATTTCTATATTTAAAAAAAAAATTACTTGTTAATTTCAGAGACAGAGAGAAAGAGAGAGAACGAGAGCATGAGCAGTGGGGAGAGTCAGAGGGAGAGGGAGAAGCAGATTCCCCGCTGAGCAGGAAGCCTGACACAGGGCTTGATCCAGGACCCCGGGATCATGACCTGAGCTGAAGGCAGACACTTAACTGACTGAGCCACCCAGGCCCTCCTCTATATCTCTATATTAAAAACTATGCACTCATACTACTACCTCCAATTTTAATTGATTATACAGAGTTTATTCTGGTCTTCTTCCTTCTCAAATTTCTAACTCCTTTCACCAACAGAAGAAATATAGCTTTCATCATTCTCAATATATTTACTCATATGCTCCAACCTAAAAGCCACAGATAGTAATTTTAGAATTGCTAACCTACACTACTGTGAATTGGGCTCCTTTTAAACATAACCCCAGTAATCTTTAATTCAAAGAATCACAAAACTTAGACATGCAGCACAATTGTTTTCTCACTGTACTAAGTATGTAGAAAATCTGTTCATTCACACTTCTTTCTTATTGTTAAGAATGGTCTCTGAAAAGATGTCATTTGATTTAGGAAGAGGATATAAGTCTTTGTTATCTGTGTTCAAGTCTGTTTCATTTGATTAGGCAAGGACTGTTGGTACATAAGTATCATTAAAAATATTAGTAAGAATTTTTTGTCACATATAGGAAATAACAAAATAGTATTCAATGCTTATGATTCATCAGCTATAAGCATAAGGCACACTCCTTGGCCATTACTATATATCCTGAATATTAGCATATAATATGTGTCTTTCTCTATTATTGCAATTTTTTTGAAAACCTAATTCATATTAAAGCTTTATTATGTTGGAAGGCAGAGGGGGAAGGGAGCTTTAGTATTATTCAAATCTGAGAGCTATGGATTTCAATACCTATTAATCTCTAGGAAAACACTCTTCTCTTACTAATAAAAGTTAATAATTCACTACTGTACAGAACATGACAAGGGTCACAGCGTAGGACTCCATCTATTAAGATACATTATGGCCCTGGCATACCCTCTACACAAAATGCAATACAACCTGTGACCCTTTACTGGGAAGCCACTTCTCTAGTGAGTCTCTGTTATCCTTCACAATGACTGGGCTAAATAATTCACAGTAATAAGTGTATATTTCCCCCAAAGCATAATTCTTCCCTCAAATCTACCTCCAACTTGCCTTTGTCTTCCCAATAAGTTCTACTAGTTGCTGTGGAATTGAAATCAAAACAGACAAAAGAATTGTCTGTACAATGTGCCAACCTGTCTCATGTGGGGCCATATAAGGAAGAGCAGCTTTATTGAAAGACAAGACTATTTGGACAAGCAGCATTTAAACAGTTTTTGGGTAAATGTTTCATTGGAGTTCATGTAGATAAAGATTTTTATGGGCGCCTGGGTGGCTCAGTTGGTTAAGCGACTGCCTTCGGCTCAGGTCATGATCCTGGAGTCCCTGGATCGAGTCCCGCATCGGGCTCCCTGCTCGGCAGGGAGTCTGCTTCTCCCTCTGACCCTCCCCCCTCTCATGTACTCACTCTCTCTCATTCTCTCTCTCTCAAATAAATAAATAAAAATCTTTAAAAAAAAAAAAAAAGATTTTTATGACCATTGACTGGGACTTAGGCTGTAGATTGGGTAGGATTTGACGAGTTGGGAGAGACAAGGAGGGCACTATAGGTAGAGGGACTAATGTGGGTAATGACAGAGAAGGACAAAATCCAATTGAACTTCTGAATTTGTATTTCTCCCGGGCAGTGCAAACTCAATATATTACCATATGAATCTACTCTCCCACCTCAAGCCTGCTTTTCCTCTAGTTCCTTGTCTACAAATCCAGAATCTACCATATTGTCTATATCAGGAAAATAGGAGTCATCTTGGTCACAATGATTTTATTCCGGCTGCCTTCCCACCTCATATTATATCATCCAGGCATTCAGGTCAATTAGTCTGAAGGAATCTTCACTTTTTTTTTTTTTTTGGCATGGATCTATACATATGCTCATCTGTTCTCTCCAGCCTCATCTCTTACCCATCACCCTTTCTGTTCTGTCTATACAGAACTATTAGAGCTCCTAGTTTTTTCATACATTCTCTCCATTTTGGGCCTTTGAAGCTGGTTTTCTTTGGCATTCAGGATTCAGCTCAAGCATTATCACCTGTGAGAAGCATGTTCTTCCCCACTATCTCAGATGCATCACAGTTCTCAGTACATTATGGAGGACTTGTATGATTACTTCTAAGACTTCCCAACTTTGCTCTGAATATTTGCAGGTTTTATTTGTCTTAGCATTCCTTGTGTAATTTGCATAAGACAGGCATTAACTAAAGGCAAGAGGAAGAAGAAGAACTGAATGGATGTTGAAGGACAAATACTTGAGGCAGTTTGGAGTCCAGTATTTGTGTTTAAGCAAGTTATGAGTGGGACATGCATGTGAAAGGATTCTGTAATGTCAGGATTTTGTTTTCAACCATAAGGAGGCACTGAGGTTTTCATGGAGGAAAACTGACTTGATAAAAGCAGTGAATTAGGAAGATAAACTATGGTAATAGGAATGTTAGGAAGGAAGGGGACTAGTGTTGGGAGATTGGCTGATAGGCCAATTCAGTAATTTAAATGTGAGAAAATGAAGGCCTGAGATGTGGTGGTGGTGTTAGGAATAAAAAAGTTAGGTACATCTTGGTTCCAGTCCAAGATGGTGACACAGGAAGACCCTGAACTCACCTCTTACATGTAACACACCAAAGTACACTTATTTATAGAACGACTCCTCCTGAAGAAGAACTGAGGGCTGACTGAACAGCTTCTGAACAACCAAAGATAGAAAGGCAAGAGAACAGCAAGAGAAATGGAGACATGGTAACAAAGGGAACCCCTACCCCTGACATTGTGAATGCAGTGGGGAGGGAAAGTACGAACAGATTCCTCTGTCTTGGGGCACTGAAATAAAAAAACACAGTTTAAAAGAGAAACTAATGCATAAAAGAGGCAACACTAGAACTCTGCTAAGCAGTGAGGAGCTATGGGGAAGCTCTCCAGATCAGAGGGGCTGGAGAACAATATGGTTTATGTTCCCATTAATCTTGAAAGCCTAGACTGGAGCAGGGTCTGGACACCATAACGAGTGGGTCTGATTGTCACAATGAGCTTGCTATGTAAGCAGGCTCAGGTTCCACAGGTCCACACCAGCCCTGGTCATCTGAGACAGAGAAAGAAAAGCTGGGATTTAAAAGAATGAAGGAGCTGCAGGAATGTTCTCTTTTCCTTCACCTTAAAAGCCTTAAAAGCTCAGACAGAAATAGGTTCCAGCTCACAGTGAGCTTGTGACTTCAGTGGGCCCAGGGTCCACAAGGCTATACCGTCCCCTGTGGTGCTGGAGAACAAAAAAATCAGCTATGTTTTAATTTTTAATTTTTTAAATAAAATTTACCTTTTTTCTAATTTGTCAGGTCTTGTTTTTATTTTTGTTCTTTTGGGATTTTCTTTCCCCCCCCCCCCCTTTTTTTTCTTTTCTTTCTTCATGTTTTGTTTTTTTGTTTTGGTTTTTTTTTTTGTTTCATTATTTTATTATTTTTATTTTATTATTATTCTTTCTTCTGTCTGTAAAAATCTATGGCTTACAAGAGTAACTAGCATATACATCCATATTTCCAGCCACACAGCATTCAACAAGCACACACAGTCTGCATAGGGGACACCATACACAAGACCATTCCTTCAAGTATAGGAGAAGTAGACATTCTGCCTAATCCATACAAATACAGAAAATCAAGCAAATTGGACAGAGAAATATGCTCCAAAAGAGAGAACAAGAAAAACCTCAGAGAAAGAGCTAAATGAAATAAAGATAAGCAATATGCTTGATAAGGAATTTAAAGTAATGATCATAAAGATATTTACTGAGCTAGAGAAAAAAATGGATGAACTCAGTGAGACATTCAATAAGGAGATAGAAAATATTGAAAAGAACCAATCAGAGTTGAAGAATACAATAACTGATATAAAACACACACTCCAGAGAATCCCCAGTAGATTAGAGGAGAAAGAAGAATGTATCAGTGATCTGGAAGATAGGGTAATGGAAAGCATACAAGCTGAACATCAAAAAGAGAAAAGAATTTAAAAAATGAGGATAGATTAAGAGATCTCTTGGACAATATCAAGTAAACAAACATTCACATTATAGGGGCTCCAGAAGAAGAGAGAAGGGTGTAGAAATTGTATTTGAATAATAATTGAAAACTTCCCTAATCTAGAGAAGGAAATATACATCCAAATACAAGGACAGAGAGTTCCAAACAGGATGAACCCAAAGAGGTCTGCTCATGATACATAATAATTAAAATGTCAAAGGTTAAAGATAAAGAGAAAATCTTAAAAGCAACAAGAGAAAAAGTTAACTACAGGGGAAAATCTATCAGGCTACCAGCTAATTTTTCAGCAGAAACTTTGCAGATCATAAGAGAGTGGCATGATATATTCAAAGTGCTAAAAGGAAAAAAAAAGAAAGACCTACAACCAAAAATTCTCTACCCAGCAAGGTTGTCATTCAAATTTGGAGGAAAGATTAAGAGTTTCTCAGACAAACAAAATATAAAGGAGTTTATCACCACTAAACCAGCCTTACAAGAAAATGTTAAAGGGACTTCTTTAAGTGGAAAAGAAATGGCCATAATTAGACATAAAAAATTATGAATAAAAGATGTAAAATATGACAACATATACATAAAACATGCAGGAGGGAGTAAAAAGAGAAGAAAGGGGAAAAAGAAAAATAAGTCGGTTTTTTTTTCTTTTTTTAGAATGTGTTTGAATTTAAATAATCAAATTAATATAGACTGCTATTTACCTAGGATGTTATATATGAACTTCATGGTAGCCACAAAAACAAAACCTATGATAGATACACAAATAAAGAGGAATAAACCTAAACACAACACTATTGAAACTCATCAATCACAAAGAGCAAGAGAAGAAGAAATGAAGAACTACAAAACAATCAGACAACAAATAGGAAAATGACAATAAGTACTCAGTGATTAATAATTACTTTAAATGGGGGCGCCTGGGTGGCTCAGTTGGTTAAGCGACTGCCTTCAGCTCAGGTCATGATCCTGGAGTCCCTGGATCGAGTCCCGCATCGGGCTCCCTGCTCGGCAGGGAGTCTGCTTCTCCCTCTGACCCTCCCCGCTCTCATGTGCTCTCTCTCATTCTCTCTCTCTCAAATAAATAAATAAAATCTTTAAAAAAAAAAAAAAAAAAAAAAAAAAAAAAAATAATTACTTTAAATGTAAATGGCCTAAATGTTCCAATCAAAAGACAAAGGATGGCAGAATTTTTTTTTTTTTTTTTTTAAAGGACCCATCTTGAGGCTCCTGGGTGGCTCAGTCAGTTAAAGCAGCCAACTTGATTTCTGCTCAGGTTATGAATGATCTCATGATCTCTGTGTCATGAGATCAAGCCCTGAGTCAGGCTCCATGCTGGGGTTGGAACCTGCTTGAGACTCACTCGCTCTCTCCCTCCTTCCCTCCCTCCCTCTTTCCTGCTCTGCTCACTCTTTATCTCTCTCTTTGGAAAAAAAAAAAAAAGGACCCATATATATGCTGCTACAAGAGACTCACCTTGGACCTAAGACACATGCAGACTGGAAGTGAAGGGCTAGAAAAATATTCACTATGCAAATGAAAGCACAAAAAAAAAAAAATGCCAAGGTAACAATACTTATATCAGACAAAACAGACTTGAAACAAAGATTATAATAAGAGACAAAAAGAGGCATTACATAATGATAAAGGGATCAATCCAAGAGGATATAACAAATGTAAATATCTACACACCCAACACTGGAATACCTAAGTACATAAAGCAAATATTAATGGATACAAAGAGATATTAATGGTATTATAATAATAGTAGGGGACTTTAACACCCCATTTACATCAGTGGATAGATTATCCAGACAAAATATTAATAACAATGTCTTTGAATGACACATTGGACCAGATGGACATAAACAATCTACATGGAATATTCCATCCAAAAACAGAATATACATTTTTTTCAACTGCTCATAGAACATTGTCCAGAATAGACCACATATTAGGCCAAAAACAAGCCTCCACTCTCACCACTTCCATTCAACATAGTACTGGAAGTTCTAGCCACAGCAATCAGACAAGAAAAATAAATGACACATCCATATTGGTAAAGAAAAAGTTAAATTGTCAGTATTTGCAGATGACATGATACTATACATAGAAAATCCTAAGAATTCCACCAAAAAACTACCAGAAGTAATAAATGAATTCAGTAAAATGGCAGGATACAATATAATGCCCAGAAATCGGTGGTGTTTCTATACAATACTAACAAAGAAGCAAAAAGAGACATTTAAAAAATAACGCCATTCATAATTGCACCAAAAATAATACCCAGGAATAAACTTAACCAAGTGAAAGACCTGTACTCCAGCAAGTATAAAACACTGATGAAAGAAATTGAAGATAACACAAACAAATGAAAAGATATTTCATGCTCATGGATTGGAAGACTCAATATCATTAAAATGCCCAGTTTACCTAAAGAAACCTATACACTTAGTGCAATCCCTATCAAAATACCAATGCCATTTTTCACAGAAATAGAATACTACTAAAATTTGTACGGAACCACACAAGACTCCAAATAGCCAAAACAATCTTGAAAAAGAACAAAACTAGAGATAACACAATACCAGATTTCAAGATACATTACAAAGCTGTAGTAATCAAAACAATATGGTACTGGCACAAAAACAGACACATAGATCAATAGAACAAAAGAGAGAGTCCAGAAATAAACCCTTATATGGTCAATTAATAAATGACAAATGAAGTAAGAATCTACAATGGGAAAAAGTCTTCAATAAATGGTGCTGGGAAAACTGAACAGCTACATGTGAAATAATGAAACTGGACCACTTTCTTATACCACACACAAAAATAAACTCAAAATGGATTACAGACCTAAATGTGAGACCTGAAATCATAAATATCCTAGAAGAGAACACAGGCAATAAATTCTCTGACATTAGCCATAGCAACATTTTTCTAGACATGTCTCCCAAGGCAAGGGAAACAAAAGCAAAAATAAATTATTGGGACTACATCAAAATAAAAAGCTTCTACCCAGCAAAGGAAACTATCAACAAAATGACAAGGCAACTGACAGAATGGGAGGAGATATTTATAAAAGATATATCCAATAAGGGTTAATTTCCAAAATATGTAAATAACTTATTCAAATCAACACTGAAAAAAAGGAACCAATAAACAAAAAATCCATTTCAAAAATAGGCAAAGGACCTGAATAGACATTTTTCCACAGAAGGCATAAAAATGACCAATAGACACATGAAAAAATGCTCAATATCATTCATCATCAGGTAAATGAAAATGAAAATCATAAAGAGATACCACTTTACACCTGTTAGAATGGCTAAAACAATAAGCACAAGAAACAACAAGCATTGGCAAGGATGTGGATAAAAAGGAACTCTTGTGCAATGTTGGTGGAAATATAAAAAAATTGGTGCAGTCATTGTGGAAAACAGTATGGAGGTTTCTTAGAAAATTAAAAATAGAAATATTATATAAACCAGTAATTTCTCTACTTCGTATTTACCCAGAACAACCAAAAGCACTACTTCAAAAAGATATATGCACCTCTATATTTATTGCAGCATTATTTACAATAGCCAAGATATGGAAGGAACCTAAGTGTCCATTAATAGATGAAGGGATAAGGAAAAAGTGGTGTATATAAATGATGGATTATTACAGAGCCATAAAAAAGGATGAGATCATGCCATTTGAGACAACATGGATGGACCTGGAGGGTATTATGCTAAGTAAAATAAATCAGTCAGAGAAAGACAAATACCATATGATTCCACTCATATGTGGAATCCAAACAAAGGAAAAACCCCAAAACCCAAAAACCTACAAATGAATAAACAAAAAGCAGAATCACACTTATAAATACTGAGAACAACTGATGGTTGCCAGAAGGGAGGGAGGGGGGAGGTTAGGCAAAATGGGTGAAGAGGAGAGGGGGATACAATCTTCTAGTTATAGAATGATTAAGTCACAGCACAACATAAAGAATATAATCAGGATAATGTAAGAGGAATTTAAGAAGACAGATGGTAGCTACATTTGTGGTGAACATAACATAATGTATAAACTTGTCAAATCACTAAGTTGTACACCTGAAACTAATATAACATTGTGACATGTTAACTACATACAACAACAAAAGAAAAAGAAAAAGAAAAAAGAAAATTTGGGTACATCTATAAAATAAACAAAGAGAAATTCTTCAGTATTTAAAATTTGAAAAGCAAATAATAAACTGAGAAATGTTTTCTTTGTACATGCTAGCCAAAACTTTTTTCATAAATCTTAAATGCAATCACACAAATTAATTAAAAGAACATCTTGTATAAATGGACCAAACAGATTAGCAAAGAACACATGTAAAAGGGATAATAGACACAGATAAAGAAAATTCAATTTAATTAGTAATCCAAATAATACAAAACTGATAGTTCTTTGGTCATAATCCTAAATAGTGGCCAAGTAACAAAGCAGAACTGGGATTAAACTCATCTCAGTTGTTCAATGACATTTTGCATCATAGCCATACCTCTTGAAAGTCCAACAACAGGTGACAGTGCCCCAGGTTTAAAAGTTAGCCAGTCAACCTTAGCCTCACACCTGTGACACATGAAAATCAGGAATTTCCTAACCCTCTCATTTTTGAAATTCTTATATTTCCTTAACTTCACACTTCTCAGAGAAAAGCCATTTACATAAGACAGCTCTGACACACTGTGGACTTATTAGTACATCTCTCCCATACATAAGCAAGCAATAAAGGCAGCTTTTTATTTTAGATAGTAAGTGGTCTCTTTCTTCAGTGGGTGAAAAAGCCTCTCTAAAGTTCTTCAGGTGGGAGGGTAAATTGTCACAGCTTTTCTGTAAAGATATTTAGTAAAAATTCATTAAGGGCCTTGGAAAGTTTGAATCTCTTGCCCCAACAGTTTGATTCTAAGAAAACATCTTAACAAAACAATCAGAAATAAAGACTCACTGGGGCGCCTGGGTGGCTCAGTTGGTTAAGCGTCTGCCTTCAGCTCGGGGCTTGACCCCAGGACCCTCCCTGCTCAGCTGGGGGTCTGCTTCTCCCTCTCCCTGTCCCTCTCCCTCTGCCACTCCCCCTGCTTGTGTTCTCTCTCTCTCTGTCAAATAAATAAATAAAATCTTAAAAAAAAAAAAGAAATTAAGTCTTACTTTTAGGGATATTTATTGCTGAATAATTATATTAGTGAAAATTTTAAAATGACTTCAATCACCAATAATAGGAAAATGTTGAATAAATTATGGAATATTACTTGAACAAGACATTATATAGACATTAAGCAATGTTTTCAAAGACTTCTTAACAACATTGGACTATGCACATGTAATAAATAATAATAGTGGAGGATTTAAAGATCTTTGTGAACTGTGATCCTAGATGTAGACATGTATGAATCTCTAAAATATTTGCGAAGCTTACATGGTTCTCTTTCCTTGGTGGAATTACGCATGGATTTTTATCTTAATAATTATATATACTTTCCAACTGTTTTTACATCAAGTATATACTTAATAGCATAAAAATACTTATTTAAAAAGATTACAGAACATTCTTATTTAAAAAGATTTTGGTTTCTGTTTCTTCATGCAAAGACCTTGGAATTAACCACTCTGACCTAACAAGTAAAATCCAAACAGGTTAGAGTAACAATTCTTTTTGGATCTGTAAGAGAGGAGAGGACACGGAACAAAGTGCTGTCTCCAAGACTAGAGAAGAAACAAAAAAATACAGGGAATCACAACTTACCAAGTCAGAGACTCAAGAGTGGAAATGTTCCTTGAACCAGTTCCTGGGAAGGAAAAACAGAACCATAATTAATGAAATACTGGAGGCTCAGTGAAGACAACTCTGGGTCAAAAACTCTAAGAAGACTCAGTCACAGGAGAGCATTAATAATGTAAGATTTACCTACAAGAGCCTGACCAGATTCCCACAGTAAATGTTGATGAAAAACCCTCTTGGTCTTCCTTCAGGGGCAGAGGAAAGGAACCATTTTGAAATTCACCAGAGCACTCCATTTTTATTAAGGCCTGCCCTTAGGGGAAACTAGTTAATAAGAGCCTACCCTAATAAGGTGTTATCAAAGCCCAAATGGCCTGGGGAAGGGAAATACTCAAATCCAGCTGGCTCTAGGCTTCCATGTGACAGAAATAAAATACCTAACTCCAGCCCCCTCTAGCCATCTTATGCCACCTAAGGGAGGAGGGAAAAAACCAAGGAATACTTGTGAAATTTAGACGAGAGGCATAGCTCACTAAAACACTGAAGGCTAATTAGAGGATTACAAAATGCTTTTCACCCCTCACGCCTCACCACCAGCTTACCAAAGGCTTATTTACAGCAGTTTCTTTTACCTTTCACATGATGCCCAGCCATCACAAAAAATTACAGGGCCTATCAAAAGGCAAAATACAGTTTTATGAGACAGAGCAAGCATCAGAACCAGGCATGGCAGGGATGCTGGAATTATTAGATTAAAAATTTTAAACAACGACGATTAATATGGTAAGGGCCCTAATGGATAAAGTAGGTAGCATGCAAAACAGATGGGCAATGTAAGCAGAGAGATGAAAATATCCTAAGAAAGAAAGAAAGAAACAAACAAACAAAATGCTAGAGATCAAAAACACTGGGAGAGAAATGAAGAATGCCTTTGATGGGCTTTTTAGTAGACTAAACACAGCTGAGGAAAGAATCCCTGAACTAAAAGATCAATATAATCCTTGAAAAAAGAAAAAAAAAACAAAACAAAACGAAAAAAGAAAAGAAAGACCAAAAAAAGAAATCCCAGACTGTGGGACAACCACAAAAGGTATAACATATGTGCAATGGGAATACTAGAAGGACAAGAAAGAGAGGAAGGAATAGGTGAAATATTTGAAACAGTAATGACTGAGAATTTCCCCAAATTAAAGTCAGATAGCAGCCCACAGACCTATAAGTATCAGGGGACACCATGTAGGATAAATGCCCCCAAAACCAAGACCTAGACAGATCATTTTCAAATTAAAGAAAAAGAAAAAATCCTAAAAGGAGAGGAAAAAAAGCACCTTATCTATCGAGGAACAAAAATAAGTGTTATATGCAATTTCTCCTGAGAAATGATGCAAGAATAGGGTAAATTAAAATATTTACAGCATTGAGAGAGAAAAAAACCTCGACTTTTGTATCCTGCAAAATTATCTTTCAAAAGTGAAGGAGATATAAAGACTTTCTCAGACAAACAAAAGTTGAGGGACTTTGTTGTCAGCAGAACTGCACTGCAAGATATGTTAACAGAAGTTTTTTTTTTTTTTTAAGATTTTATTTATTTGTCAGAGAGAGAGAGAGCACAAGCAGGGGGAGTGGCAGGCAGAGGGAGAAGCAGGCTCCCTGCTAAGCAAGGAGCCTGAGGTGGGACTCGATCCCAGGCCCCTGGGATGATGACCTGAGCCATAGGCATACGCCTAACTGACTGAGCCAAACAGGCATCCCCAGAAGTTCTTTAAAGAGAAGGAAATTTATATGGTTCAGATACTCTGCTCTACATTCAAAAAAAGATGAGCACTGGAGGATAAGCATAGGTGAAATGAAAACTTCTGTTTTTCTTATTCTTAATGTAACAGATAACAGTTTGTTCAAAATAACAATAACAACAATGTATTTGATGATGTATGTTCATTGATTATATATCTATATATGTATATATATGCTACGCATGCTTAGATCTAAGTGAAATGAATGACAGCGTAATAATAGAAATGAAAGGAAAGAATTAAAATCACTTTGTTTTATAAGGTATTTATATTGTCTGTGAAGTAGTATAGCATTATTTGAAAGTTGATTTGGATTAGTTGTAAATGTATATTGCAAACTCTAGGGCAGCCACTAAAAAAAGTTAAAACAACAACAAAGAAGTGTACATGATCTGCTGAGAAAAGAGAAAGTGGAATCAAATAAAATGTACATGGTCATCCGTCTGTGCACATGCACTTGCACCCATAGTGTCTCCCCCGTGTTCAAATTTCCTGCTCTTATAAGGACACAAGTTAGATTGGATTAGGGCCACCCTAACAGCTTTGTGCTCACTTAGTCACCTCATTAAAAGTCCTATTCCTAAATACCGTCACATTCTGAGGTTCTAGAGGTTAGGACTTCAACATATGAATGGGAGGGGGACCCGTTTCAGCCTAAAGCACTGGCTAATGCGTATGTAGCCTTCAGATGTCTCCTTTGTTGTTAATTTTTTGGAAAAGTGTCCCTTAACTTGCCAAGTCTGACTTACGCCTGCTTCTGCTCACTCTCATAACACTTTGGAGTTTCCCCTTTAAATCACATGCTATTTCCTACTATATTTTAAACAGTATGAGCATAAAATCCATATATTGTTGGCCACTACAGTGTTACTTCAGAACCTGGTACAGGGTAAGTCACAGAAAAATTATTGAATTAATGCAAGAATACACATATATATGCATACAGCCCCTTTGTTTTCTTTCATTTTTTTTCTTTTCTTTAAAGATTTTATTTATTTGAGAGAGAGAGAGAGAGAGAGACCAGGAGTTGGGTGAGGGACAGAGGGAGAAGCAGAGTCCCCGCTGAGCAGGGAGCCTGAGGCGGGGCTCCATCCCAGGACTCCAGGATCATGACCTGAGCTGAAGGCAGATGCTTAAAGACTGAGCCACCCAGGTGCCCCAACCCCCTTGTCTTTTCCAGTCTTATCATTTCTCAGAGCCCTACTATAAAATGAAGAGGAACTTAGCTTGCAGTTCTCCAAATAAATTACATCCTCTACTATTCTGTGCCTGTCTTTTGCCTGAAATTCCCTCTGAATTTCTTCTAAGCTTTCAAAACCCTTGCTAGTCCTTCAAGGCTGAACTCTTTTGGGAAGCTTGAGTATCTACAATATGAACTGGTCCATCTTCTGGGTTGATAGCTCCCTGTGCTTATCTCCATTATAGCATTTATCATCTCCACTAGACTGCTCCTTTTGGAAATTGGCGCTTTTTTTTTTTTTTTGCATATTTGTATTTATAAGCTTAACACATTAGTTGGCAAAGTAGGAACTCAAAACAGATTTGAACAAATGTGACACAAGGTGACTGTAGTGACACTTACAATGTCCTGTTGAACCTGATGAGAAGAAAACACTTTGGTTACTCCTTTAGATACAGAAATGTTGAGGGGGAAGCAAGTGTGGCATGCTACAGGAAAAGCAGGAAATCCAGTGTAGCTGAAGTAGAAGTGAGGGGAAGATTGGTAAGGAATGAGGTCAAATCATGCAGTGTTTAGCCAATGGGGGTCAGATCATGCAGTGTTTAGGCAGTTACTAAGGCTTTGACTTTCATCCTAAGTGAATTGGTAGAAATGGAGAGAATTTTGACAGTAGATTGGCAATAGGACACAGGAGTGGGGTAACAGGTATGGGGTTGGGTGGCAAGAGTAGAAGAGAGAGGGGCGCCTGGGTGGCTCAGTCGTTAAGCGTCTGCCTTCGGCTCAGGTCATGATCCCAGAGTCCTGGGATCGAGCCCCACATCAGGCTCCCTGCTCCGCGGGAAGCCTGCTTCTCCCTCTCCCACTCCCCCTGCTTGTGTTCCCTCTCTGGCTGTCTTTCTCTCTGTCAAAATAAATAAAAAACCTTTAAAAAAAAAAAAAGAGTAGAAGAGAGAAACCAGTTAGGAGACTCATAATAATTTAGGTGAGAAATTATGTACTGGGAGGTCATGGTAAAGATGGCAAGAAATGGTTGGAGTCTGAATATATTTTCACAGTAGAGCTAACACAGTTATTGACTAGTAGGATGTAAGGATGTGAATGAATGATATGACTGACTTTGGAGTATATGTATCTGTAAATACAAAGGCTACCTCTCTCAATATCTATTAACTTACTTTGTAGATAGCCCAGAATTTAAAATGGTTGCTTTAAGAAACTTGATGAGCCTGGAGTCAGAAATCTATTTTGGGACTGATGGTGGGATGTGGAATAAGACAAAATTAGGTTCTTTAGAAGAGACTAAATTTTATTTCACATTATAGATGTATGTATACAAATAAAGCCTAATTACAGAGGAGGGGAAAGATGGAAGAAAAGATGATGGAAATTTATTTAGGAAAAAATTTTTTTTAAGCAATCCTCTCCAATATCAAAACTTTATAAAAGGGAATAGTGATTTGAAAGAAGCAATGAAAGAATGCTATCTATAAAAACAAACAAAACTTATCTAAGTAATAAAGGAAAAATAAAAAAATTGTGTTATTATTTGCATGAAGTATAAAAAATATTTACCTGTAACTATTGAAAAAATACTTTTTACTTATGAAGAAAATACTACATGATTCAAGAATTTATTATTTTAAAATACATATGTATAAACCTCATCAGGGAAGATCTTCCAAAGAAAACTGATTAAGTAGTAAATATATACAAGCTGATGTATGGTGAAGTACACATTTAATGAAAGATGTATTCTGATATTTCATTTACATAAAAAATAGTAATTCGTTTTTGGAAGAATTTTAATATTTCCTCTCCAATTTCTGTTAAAATTCCTTTAATTCTATCCTAGTTCTTCTGACAAATTTGTTTAGGTAAAATAATTTTACTTCTGTTCACTTCTACAATTGAGATTTGTGTTTATTTTTAAAACTATCTTTTACATCATGAGATGTGATCGAGATAAGGATATTTTTAATCATTGATTTTTCTCTTTGGTCTATCTCTTCTTTCGTTTTCAGATGACATCTTATTTTTTTTCCTATTTTGTACCTTTACACCTTGCATTTTGGGTTCTGTATAATTTTTTACTTTTTTGACAACTTGTTCAATGAAATAATAAACATGGCCAGAAGATTAAGAAGAAAGATAGTTCTTATTTTGAGTGGAAGTGTCAAATGTTAAGAATAATTGTGCTGCTAAAAGAAATAGCATATTTCATGGCCTCAAAATGTTATAAACAAGTATATATCTTTTTTCTTTTTTTTTAAGTTTTTTTTTATTATGTTATGTTAATCACCATACATTACATCATTAGTTTTTGATGTAGTGTTCCATGTGTTCATTGCTTGTGTATAACACCCAGTGCTCCATGCAGTATGTGCCTTCTTTAATGCCCGTCACCAGGCTAATCCATCCCCCCACCCCCCTCCCCTCTAGAACCCTCAGTTTGTTTCTCAGAGTCCATAGTCTCTCATGGTTCATCTCCCCCTCTGATTTTCCCCCCTTCATTCTTCCCTTCCTGCTATCTTCTTCTTCTTCTTCTTTTTTTAAACATATAATGTTAAAAATGTTTGTTTCAGAGGTACAGGTCTGTGATTCAACAGTCTTACAAAATTCACAGTGCTCACCATAGCACATACCCTCCCCAATGTCTATCACCCAGCCACCCCATCCCTCCCACCCCCCATCACTCCAGCAACCCTCAGTTTGTTTCCTGAGATTAAGAATTCCTCATATCAGTGAGGTCATATGATACATGTCTTTCTCTGATTGACTTATTTCGCTCAGCATAATACCCTCCAGTTCCATCCACGTCATTGCAAATGGCAAGATTTCATTCCTTTTGATGGCTGCCTAATATTCCATTGTATATATATACACCACATCTTCTTTATCCATTCATCTGTCGATGGACATCTTGGCTCTTTCCATAGTTTGGCTATTGTGGACATTGCTGCTATAAACATTGGGGTGCACGTACCCCTTCGGATCCCTACATTTGTATCTTTGAGGTAAATACCCAGTACCCTGCTACACTGTTGGTGGGAATGCAAGCTGGTGGAGCCACTCTGGAAAACAGTATGGAGGTTCCTCAAAAAGTGGAATATAGAACTACCATACGATCCAGCAATTGCACATATCTTTTTTTCCTTTGAGATAAAACAGTAGAACCTTTCTCTTTCTCCTTTTCCTTTATATTTTAAACAGTCACAGCATTAGGGATTGAAACACAATAACACATTTGTACTTAGCAGGTGTTTACATAAAATTATGTTATACAGATATTCATTACAAGTAATGTTTTCCCATATGTTGCATTTAATATGGGCAGGGATATTCTTTTTCAAATGCACTTTGGTATAAGACTGTAATTTCATCCAAAGGTTATAGTAGTATAAAAAATGACAGAGAACATTTTGTTTAGTTCTTCACTATCATTAGAATTGCAAGATGGAATTACAGGTTTCTGTGTACTGTTTTCCAGCATTCATCAATTTAAATTTTAATAAATATCAGTTTTAAGCTAGTTTAATCTAATAAAAAAGAGCATTATTTCTCATTTACTAGTCAGTTTCTACAAACCTCTTATTCTGCCTTCCCAACATTTTCTACAATTCTTATTCTTCCCATGATCCAGAGTTTAATTTATTGGTACAGAAATCAGCTGTAACCCACCAAATATAATTTCAAATGAAAATATTTTACTTTATTGTGAAAAAAACAATAGAAATAATCATAATCATTTTGTAATTTTTTTCGAGCACAGTAAGATGATTTGTATAGAACACTAAAAACACTTGTTCAGTTCAGGTCAGTATACATTTATTGAACAACAAACATATGCAAACTTCTAAGGATTGCAAAGTTTATAGAAATGGATAAGACACTTCTTATCCTTAATAAGATTATAGTATAATGGAAGGGATCTTGCGTAATTATAATGAAAGATAGAAAATGACTATAAGAGAGGTAAAAGTTTTACAAAGCTACCAGACCACATGAGGTACATGTGGAATAGCTACCTAAGAACATACACAACTAAAGGTTCATTTTGGTTGTTTTCTCCAAGTCAATACCTTGCTGGTATTAAAAAGATCAGATAAGGAAGTCTGGAAAATAAAAACCAACTTGGGAACTGCAAGTAAGGCACCATTTCTCTGAGCAGAGAGGAGTACATGAAAGTAGGAATAGAGATACAAGAAAGAGTAGAGTGAGGAATCTACCTAAGGGCTCCCTTTATTCAAGACTTCAGTTTATGGCATCTGGATAGCTCAGTCAGTTAAGCATCTGACTCTTGATCTCAGCTCAGGTCTTGATCTCACAGTCATGAGTTCAAGCCCTGCTTTGGGCTCCAGGCTGGGTGTGGAGCCTACTTAAAACAACAACAACAACAACAAAAAACAAAACACCTCAGTTTCCAAATATTAGATGTGAGAAAGTGGGTTTGATATAAATGAAATCCTCTGGGGATTCATCAAAAGGGAATAGGGGCTTTTTATAGGAAGGCTGTACTTGCCTTTGAAGAATAAGTTGTGGATGAGGGCATTAATGTGCAAGGAACAATCTCAATATGGTACAGATCATGAAAAGGCAGGTCTGAATTTTCACTCAAATATAAGGTAGGCTTATGGTGTTATGTGGAATAAACCTGGAGTTTTGTTTTGTTTTGTTTGTTTGTTTGGGGGGGGTGGTGGAGGGGTAGAGGTAGAGAGAGAGAGAGAGTCTTAAGCAGGATCTATGCCCAGTGCAGAGCCTGATGGGGGACTTGATCTCAAGACCCTGAGATCATGACCTTAGCAGAAATCGAGTCAGTCGCCTAACTGACTGAGCCACCCCAGGTGCCACAAGCCTGGAGTTTTAAGTTGTGATAAAATAGTGGAGAATTTTAAAAGTCAGGAAGTAAAACTTTCATTTCATTTAGTAGCTTAATAATATTCTATTTTGACATGGATAATTAAAAGGTTATTTTTTTTATGATTGGTTGTGGATGCTTCGGTTGTAGTGCATACGATTGACTGGAGAAGGGTATGTAATAGCAATAAGGGACCATTAGACTCTTCTAATGATACAGTAAGAGAGACAGTAAGGTCTTTCATAATGGTCATGAAGATGGCAGTGGAGAGGGGAAGCTGGCAACACTGATTCTGATTTGATGGGGGGCGAGGGAAATAAATGACTCACTGTATTTTAGCTTCAGTTCTTGGGAGAATGTAGGTACCATGAGTAAACATAGAAAAACAATTAATAGAAACTGTCTGGAAGAAATGGGGATGGTCAAGAAAGATGGAAACTATGTCTTGAGGCATTGTAAGGACCAGACAGTCTAGAGATGAAGATATCCATCAGTTAGAACTGCAGAACTGCAGAACAGTAGTACAAAACGGGAGAGCAGTGAGTAGGGCCTAAAAGTTACCAGCACATAAATAATTGTCAAAGCTAATGGTTTTCAGACCTGCTTGAGAGCCTTTAACATATACTGATACTGATCTCATCCCACACCAATTAAATCTGAATCACTGGGAGTGCAGTAGGGAGTTAGGAATCAGGGTTTTCTGTTGTTTGTTTTTCTTAGGCATATATTCTAACCGACTGAGTCACCCAGGTGACCCCCCTCCTTTTTTTAAAGATTATTTATTTATTCATTTGAGAGCAAGAAAGATCACGCAGGAGTGCACAAGCAGGCGGAGGGGCAGAGGGAGAGGGAGGAGAAGACTCCCCGCTGAGCAGGGAGCCCAACGTGGGGCTCGATCCCAGGACCCTATGATCATGACCTGAGCCAAAGGCAGAGCCTAACCTAAGCATATATTCTAATGTTTATTATCTATTTTTTTCACTAGTTGACTTGTTTGGAGGAGGAGTGGGAGTAAGAATTCTAACCCATGGAAAAGTTAGAATAACAGCACAATGGAAACATACAATCTTTTACCTTAATTATTAACATTATTATACTAGCTCCATCTCTCTTTCTTCCTACACACACACACACATACACACACACATACACACTTCCCTTTTGTCAAATCATCCAAAAGAAGACTGAATGCATCATGACACTTTATCTTTAAATACTTCAGTATACATATAGCTTCCAAGAATAATGACTTTCTCTTATACAACCATGACACCATGACCCCTAAGAAAAATTAACCTAATTCAATAACATCTTTCAATACATAGTTCATCCTCATCTTTCCCTGAAAATTCTCTGAAAAATGTCCTTTATAACTAGGAGACAGTGTATCCTTCTTTGGGGAAATCCCTCTTTTTGCCTGTTGTCCTGGTGCAAGTGTTAATAGCATCCTTATTCTTTTCAAAGATGTAGTATATTGGAAGATATTAAAAATATATATTATTTTTTCCTATATAGGATCCAATCAAGTTTCCTTACACATGGGACTCCTTTATGGCTTTAGTTTGTCCCAGTCTAGAATATTCTCTCTCCCTTTCTGTTCTTCATTACACTGGATCCTCTGTAAAATCCAGGATAGGTGTCTTTGCAAAATGTTTCACATTCTGAGGAGTTTGATTCTCCTTGTGTCACATCAGGGACACAGGTCAGAGTGTTGTAGTATTAATGAGTCATTAGTATTATAAAGAAGCTCTCCATGTTATCCTAATGTGTACTTTGTTATAAGCCATGACAATAGATTAGAAAAATAGAGAAGGGGTGAAAAATAGAATTTCAGAAAATGGCTTTATAATTTACAGGATACTCAGATGGAAATAGATTCACCACGGAAAAATTCTTCAAGGGAATTTCTTACCCAAATTTTGCCCAATCATCATCTGGGCCTACTCCATCTATCTACATGTAACCCACATTTCCCTAAGTCTTATAAACCTATGAATACATATGAAGCAAACTAGTAAAAACGCAAATTTTATTGGCTGTGGTCCTCACCTTTAAAAAACAGCACCCTAACACTCTGCAATATGCTTCTCCTTTCCATATCTTTCTGGGAATTCTTACTGCTGCAGCTTTCAGTTGCTGCTTTCCTAGCCACCAAAATCTCTGGCTATGGAAGGGTATTGTTTTGCCAGGCATGGTGATCATTCTCACTGTTCCACTAATGCTCTTCTTGGCACCCTTGGTGCTCCTATGCTCATGGTGTCCAAGTTTGAGGGCAATCGTTGAACTATCCTAATATCTCTCTCCCATTTGTGTTATATTTTTTAAGACAGGATTCAAGCCTAAAAAGTTTGTGATCCTAGTGTTTTACAGAATTAGAAGAAACTGCTCTCTCGGATCTAATTTCCTCCCCCTGTCTCTCAAGAGATCAACCAGAGATAAACTCCATTCTAAAGCCAACCCCATCCCTGCCCCGCTCCCTCTACTCTGAAGATTACAACTTTCTTACTGGGTAAAACCAACATGCCTGGCCCGTTCTCCCAAAGTTCTCCTGGCTGAACAACTAGATCCACATCTTTGGCCTCACACGTTTGGTGCATGTTGAGTGGGCTGAATAATTTTTACCTCAGGGCTTTTATTATTGATTCTAAGTCTTACTAATACAATTGTGTAAAGAATAGTGGAGTCATAAGATATGCATATTTAACTTTCTCTACTTGAACTATTGTCTCTGCTATTCCATTTAATGTACATACACCCCGGTGTGGAGAGGAGGACACAGAAATCTGATTTTCTTTGGTTGGTCTCTGTTCTCCTATGAACCATACTGTATGAGCCTCTCTCTAGGCTGAGATGCCTCTTGTGGTTAAAGGCCCTTTGCTGTGCTGTTTGGGCAACTTAAGGAATTTTTAAGATAAATATTTACTATACCAGATCTTTACCTTACGTGTTGATCTCAGTTTAACTGTGTCTAAAAAAATGATTTGCTTTGGCCCTGTGCCTATTTACCTTCAGATACATTCCCTGCCCTTATCCTGCCCTGCTGAATCACAAATGGGCTGATCTCTGCTGGTTTCATTCTCCTGGACTAGCCCTTTTCTATTGGGGTTTGGCTACAGGGAGGTTCTGCCACAGATTATAAGAGATGTGGAAAGCAGATGTTGCAGTGCTATCTCCCTCTGATTTCGCATCAGATGGCATAGAGGCCGTTGTCATGTCTCTTATTTGGTTCCAGGTGTTTCCAATTCACATTCTTCCAATTTTCTTGGGCCCTGGATTCCAGTAATACCTTCTGATCTCTCTGCCACTTCAGCCAAGGGCTGGTAGCAGTTCTTGCTCTTGCTTCTCTCTGGATTGCCCCATCACTCCCTGATTTGTTTCTCAGCCTTTTCTGTCACCTTTGTAACCATTTTACTGCATTGAATTCTTTCTGTTTATGACTCTGAATGGTTTTATTTTCCTGATTATACCTTGACTGACAAACTTCTTGTTATTAGTAGTTATTCCAAGTGTCAGGCTTTCAAGATGGGTTTATAAGGCTGGGTTCCTTCTCTGTTTGGGTGCGAATGTAACAATGACCTCCTTGCAGGTGGGAAAATAGGATACTACTAATACCTGGCATGCAGTGGCTTAAATTACTTAAGTGAGCCCATGATTTCATGGAATTAAGTGCCAGTCAAAGGCAAGACCCTGGGAAAACAAGTAGCAACTGCTACTATCATACCATTATGGCAGTAATAATGATTTCAAGCACTGTCCTCGGAATGGCTGCTTTTGAGAGCTTTGACGAACTTACAGAAAGATTACAGACTGAGATCTTATTCCTTTTGATGGCTGCATAATATTCCATTGTATATATATACCACTTCTTCTTTATCCATTCATCTGTTGATGGACATCTTGGCTCTTTCCACAGTTTGGCTATTGTGGACATTGCTGCTATAAACATCGGGGTGCACGTAGCCTTTTGGGTCCCTACTTTTGTATCTTTGGGGTAAATACCCAGTAGTGCAATTGCTGGATCATATGGTAGCTCTATTTTCAACTTTTTGAGGAACCTCCATACTGTTTTCCAGAGTGGCTGCACCAGCTTGCATTCCCACCAACAGTGTAGGAGGGTTCCCCTTTCTCCGCATCCCCGCCAACATCTGTCATTTCCTGACTTGTTAATTTTAGCCATTCTGACTGGTGTGAGGTGGTATCTCATTGAGGTTTTGATTTGGATTTCCCTGATGCTGAGCGATATTGAACACTTTTTCATGTGTCTGTTGGCCATTTGGATGTCTTCTTTGGAAAAATGTCTGCTCATGTCTTCTGCCCATTTCTTGATTGGATTCTTTGTTCTTTTGGTGTTGAGTTTGATGAGTTCTTTATAGATTTTGGATACTAGCCCTTTATCTGATATGTCATTTGCAAATATCTTCTCCCATTCTGTCGGCTGTCTTGCCATTTGCAGCGACGTGGATGGAACTGGAGGGTATTATGCTGAGCGAAATAAGTCAAACAGAGAAAGACATGTATCATATGACCTCACTGATATGAGGAATTCTTAATCTCAGGAAACAAACTGAGGGTTGCTGGAGTGGGGGGTGGGGTGGGAGGGATGGGGTGACTGGGTGATGGACACTGGGGAGGGTATGTGTTCTGGTAAGCGCTGTGAATTGTGCAAGACTGTTGAATCTCAGATCTGTACCTCTGAAACAAATAATGCAATATATGTTAAGAAAAAAAAAAAGAAGAAGAAGAAGGTAGCAGGAGGGGAAGAATGAAGGGGGGGAAATCGGAGGGGGAGAAGAACCATGAGAGACAATGGACTCTGAAAAACAAACTGAGGGTTCTAGAGGGGAGGGGGTTGGGAGGATGGGTTAGCCTGGTGATGGGTATTGAGGAGGGCACGTTCTGCATGGAGCACTGGGTGTTATACACAATGAATCATGGAACACTATATCTAAAACTAATGATGTAATGTATGGGGATTAACATAACAATAAAAAATTAAAAAAAAAAAGATTACAGACTGAGAACTTTGAGTTCTTTGTTCATGTCATAGAGAACCAAAGAGACGTTATGGAAACCTCAAAATTATATCTAATCTTCTGCAGTAGCAGAGAAGACATGTTAGAGGATTAGGCCCCAAATCCAATGGCAAACATCATAGAATTATAATTTAATTTGAATATACAAACTTGAAACACTTCTTATATTAAAGTTGGACATGTGCAGCAGCAATCCATCATAAAATGGAATTGGCATGTAAAAGTTGGCTTGAGCAGATCCTGACGGCACAAGTAAATAGCATGAATAGATGACTCATGCTTGCATGACACTTACTTCTGCTGCATTACTGTTCCTTTATTCATCAAACACTATGGTCTCATGTGGGCTTTCTAGGACCAGTTGTTGGAGGAAGAAATGGTCAGTCTCGGTTTACAGAGAATTTGCACAATATACAGCCATAGCCTGCACATGAACCACTGCCACATTGCAGTTCCAGTCAGCGGTGATCCTGGAGCATATTGGTGAAGATCAACATTCTCATATTTAAGACTTTAGACCATCTATTTGGTTGTTCATGACTTTGAGAGACATGGCTTAAGGGAAGTTCTACTCTCCTTCATGACGTCCTCATTGATCAAACACTTGAAAAGAAGAAGATTGGAAGACTGATGGCAAGCAGGTCGAGAGGAGTTATATGAACAGATTGCCAAATCGGCATGTACGTTCCATGTGTGTGTCCCTCTAAGGGCATCTACTGCAGAGGTGGACATCACTAATCATGTGGGAAAGATGTCCCACTACCGGACTGGTGGCCTACTCTTGCATCCATCCTGGGTTTGTTTGTTTGTTTGATTTTTAATTATAAAAATATAGCCATATCAACAGGAATGTAGGCTATGTATGATCTCAACAACATGGACTTTTCTTCATCATTATTGACGTCCTTATTTTCTCTGGTAAATGTCCAATTTCTAAACCACAGATGCCAATAGCGAATGTTCAGTATAACACCATTCTCTAGTGGTATTGGTTGATCCATGAGTGGCAGGTGGATGACATTGGACCTCTTCCATTGCGAAAGTAATTTTTCCTCATTGGTTTAAACATCCAGTCTCTTTTTTTTTTTTTTCCATAATGTCCTTGAGATTCATTCATGTAATAACTTATGACAGCATTTCCTTCTTTTTTTTTTTGTAGTTTTTAATTTTATTATGTTATGTTAGTCACCATACAATACATCATTAGTTTTTGATGTAGTGATCCATGATCCATTGTTTTCGTATAACACCCAGTGTTCCATGTAGTACGTGCCCTCCTTAATACTCATCACCGGGCTAACCAATCCCCCCTCCCCCCTCCCCTCTAAAACCCTGTTTGTTTCTCAGGTCCGTAGTCTCTCATGGTTCATCTCTCCCTCCAAATCCCCCCCCCCTTTTTCCCTTCCTTCTCCTAATGTCCTCCATGTTATTCCTTATGTTCCACAAATAAGTGAAACCATATGATAATTGACTTTCTCTGCTTGACTTATTTCGCTTAGCATAATCTCCTCCAGTCCCATCCACGTTGATGTAAAAGTTGGGTATTCATCCTTTCTGATGGCTGAGTAATATTCCATTGTATATATGGACCACATCTTCTTTATCCATTCATCTGTTGAAGGGCATCTCGGCTCTTTCCACAGTTTGGCTATTGCGGACATTGCTGCTATGAACATTGGGGTGCATATGGCCCTTCTTTTCACTACATCTGTGTCTTTGGGGTAAATACCCAGTAGTGCAATTGCTGGGTCATAGGGTAGCTCTATTTTTAAATTTTTGAGGAACCTCCACACTGTTTTCCAAAGCGGCTGTACCAACTTGCATTCCCACCAACAGTGTAAGAGGGTTCCCCTTTCTCCACAACCTCTCCAACATTTGTTGCTTCTTTCCCTGTCCATTTTGGCCATTCTAACTGGTGTAAGGTGGTATCTCAGTGTGGTTTTGATTTGGATTTCCCTGATGGCTAATGATGATGAACATTTTTTCATGTGTCTGTTAGCCATTTGTATGTCTTCTTCAGAGAAGTGTCTGTTCATCTCTTCTGCCCACTTTTTGACTTGATTATTTGTTTTTTGGGTGTTGAGTTTGAGAAGTTCTTTATAGATCTTGGATACCAGCCCTTTATCTGTAGTGTCATTTGCAAATATCTTCTCCCATTCTGTGGGTTGCCTCTTTGTTTTGTTGACTGTTTCCTTTGCTGTGCAGAAGCTTTTTATCTTGATGAAGTCCCAAAAGTTCATTTTTGCTTTTGTTTCACTAGGTTTTGGAGATGTATCTTGAAAGAAGTTGCTGTGGCCGATGTCAAAGAGGTTACTGCCTATGTTCTCCTCTAGGATTTTGATGGATTCCTGTCTCACATGGAGGTCTTTCATCCACTTTGAGTTTATTTTTGTGAATGTTGTTAGAGAATGTTCGAGTTGCATTCTTCTGCATGTGGCTGTCCAATTTTCCCAGCACCATTTATTGAAGAGACTGTCTTTTTTCCATTGCATGTTTTTTCATGCTTTGTCAAAGATTATTTGACCATAAAGTTGAGGATCCATATCTGGGTTCTCTATTCTGTTCCATTGGTCTGTATGTCTGTTTTTGTGCCAGTACCATGCTGTCTTGGTGATCACTGCTTTGTAATATAGCTTGAAATCGGGCAACGTGATGCCCCCAGCTTTGTTTTTCTTTTTCAACATCTCCTTGGCGATTCGGGGTCTTTTCTGATTCCATACAAATTTTAGGATTGTTTGTTCCAGCACTTTGAAAAATGTCATTGGAATTTTGATCAGGATGGCATTGAAGGTATAGATTGCTCTGGGTAGCATAGACATTGTAACAATGTTTATTCTTCCAATCCATGAGCATGGAATATTTTTCCATCTTTTTGTGTCTTCTTCAATTTCTTTCATGAGTGTTTTGTAGTTCCTAGAGTATAGATCCTTTACTTCTTTGGTTAGGTTTATTCCGAGGTATCTTATGGTTTTTGGTGCTATTGTAAATGGAGTCGTTTCTTTAATTTCTCTTTCTACAGTTGCGTTGTTAGTGTATAAGAAAGCAACTGATTTCTGTGCATTGATTTTGTATCCTGCCACATTACTGAATTGCTGGATGAGTTCTAGTAATTTGGGGGTGCAGTCTTTTGGGTTTTCCACATAAAGTATCATGTCGTCTGCGAAAAGAGAGAGTTTGACTTCTACTTTGCCAATTTGAATACCTTTTATTTCTTTTTGTTGTCTGATTGCTGTTGCTAGGACTTCTAGTACTATGTTGAACAACAGTGGTGAGAGTGGGCACCGTTGACGTGTTCCTGATCTTAAGGGAAAGGCTCTCAGCTTTTCCCCATTGAGGACGATATTCGCTGTGGGTTTTTCATAGATGGATTTTATGAGCTTGAGGAATGTTCCCTCTATCCCTATACTCTGGAGAGTTTTAATCAGGAAAGGAGGTTGTATTTTGTCAAATGCTTTTTCTGCGTCAATTGAGAGGACCCTATGGTTCTTCTCCTTCCTCTTATTAATGTGTTCTATCACATTGATTGATTTGCGAATGTTGAACCACCCTTGCATCCCGGGGATAAATCCCACTTGGTCGTGGTGGATGATCCTTTTAATGTATTGTTGGATCCTATTAGCTAGGATTTTGTTGAGGATTTTGGAATCCATATTCATCAGGGATATCGGTCTGAAATTCTCCTTTTTGATGGGGTCTTTGCCTGGTTTGGGGATTAAGGTAATGCTGGCCTCATAGAATGAGTTTGGAAGTTTTCCTTCTGTTTCTATTTTTGGAAACAGCTTCAGTAGAATAGGTATTATTTCTTCTTTGAATGTTTGGTAGAATTCCCCAGGGAATCCATCAGGCCCTGGACTCTTGTTTTTGGGGAGGTTTTGGATCACTGCTTCAATCTCGTTACTGGTTATTGGCCTATTCAGGTTGTCAATTTCTTCCTGTTTCAGTCTTGGCAGCTTATAGGTTTCCAGGAAGGCCTCCATTTCATCCAGATTGCTCAGTTTATTGGCATATAGTTGTGGATAATAATTTCTAATAATGGTTTCTATTTCCTCGGTGTTAGTCGTGATCTCTCCCCTTTCATTCATAATTTCATTAATTTGGGTCCTTCCTCTCTTCTTTTGGATAAGTCTGGCCAGTGGTTTATCAATCTTATTAATTCTTTCAAAGAACCAACTTCTAGTTTCGTTGATCTGATCTACTGTGTTTCTGGTTTCTAATTCATCAATTTCTGTTCTAATTTTAATTATTTCTCTTCTAATGCGTGGCTTAGGCATCGTTTGTTGCTTTTTCTCTAGTTCTTTAAGGTGTAGAGTTAGTTGGTGAATTCGGGATTTTTCTATTTTTTTGAGTGAGACTTGGATGGCTATGTATTTGCCCCTTAGGACCGCCTTTGCAGTATCCCATAGGTTTTGGACCGATGTGTTTTCATTCTCATTGATTTCCATGAATTGTTTAAGTTCTTCTTTGATTTCTTGGTTGACCCAAACATTCTTGAGCAGAGTGGTCTTTAGCTTCCAAGTGTTTGAATTTCTGCCAAATTTTTTCTTGTGATTGAGTTCCAGTTTTAGAGCATTGTGGTCTGAGAATATGCAGGGAATATTCTCAATCTTTTGGTATTGGTTGAGACCTGGTTAGTGACCCAGTATGTGGTCTATTCTGGAGAAAGTTCCATGTGCGCTCGAGAAGAATGAGTATTCTGTTGTTTTAGGGTGGAATGTTGTGTAAATATCTATGAGGTCCATCTGGTCCAATGTATCATTTAAAGCTCTTGTTTCCTCGTTGATTTTCTGCTTAGATGATCTGTCCTTTGCTGAGAGTGGAGTATTGAGGTCTCCTACAATTAACATATTGTTATCATTATGACTCTTATTTTGGTTAACAGTTGGCTTATGTATATGGCTGCTCCCATGTTGGGGGCATAGATATTTACACTTGTTAGATCTTCTTGTTGCATAGACCCTTTAAGAATGATATAGTGTCCTTCTGTGTCTCTTATTACAGACTTTAGTTTAAAATCTAATTTGTCTGATATAAGAATTGCTACCCCAGCTTTCTTTTGAGGTCCACTGGCATGGAAGATAGATCTCCATCCCTTCACTTTCAGTCTGGATGTCTCTTTACGTTCAAAATGAGTCTCTTGTAGACAGCATATGGATGGGTCCTGTCTTTTTATCCAATCTGCAACCCTGTGCCGTTTTATGGGAGCGTTTAGGCCATTCACGTTGAGAGTGATTATTGAAAGATATGAATTAATTGTCATCATGTTGCCTGTGAAGATGTTGTTTTTATAGATTGTCCCTGTAAATTTCTGTTGTAGATCACTCTTGGGGTCTTTCTCCTTTTATAGAACCCCCCTTAATATTTCTTGCAGGGCCGGCTTAGTGGTCACATATTCTTTCAACTTCTGCCAGTCGTGGAAGCTCTGCATCTCTCCGTCCATTCTAAATGAAAGCCTTGCCAGATAAAGTATTCTTGGCTGCATGTTCTTCTCATTTAGTACCCTGAATATGTCTTGCCAGGCCTTTCTGGCTTGCCAGGTCTCTGTGGATAGGTCTGACATTATTTTGATGTTCCTCCCTCTGTACGTAAGGAATCTCTTCCCCCTAACTGCCCTTAAGATGGTTTCCTTGGTTCTAAGATTTGCAAGTTTTACTATTACATGCCGGGGTGTTGGCCTGTTTTCCTTGATCTTAGGAGGGGTCCTCTCTGCCTCTAGGACTCGAATGTTTGTTTCATTCCCCAGATTAGGGAAGTTCTCAGCTACAATTTGCTCAAATACATCTTCTAGCCCTCTCTCTCTCTCCACTCCCTCCGGGATTCCAATGATTCTGACATTGGAACGCCTCATGGTGTCACTTATTTCTCTGATTCTATTTTCATGGATTCTGAGTTGTTTTTCCCTGGCCTCCTCTTTTCCCTTTTTATCTATTATACTGTCTTCCAGATCGCTTATTCTCTCTTCTGTCTCAGTTACCCTAGCTGTTAGATTATCTAGATTGGATTGGATCTCATTGATAGCATTTTTAAGTTCTGCCAATTCACCTTTTATTTCTGCCCTTAGAGACTCTATGTTGCCATTAATTGATTTCTCCATTCTAGCCATTGTCTTCACAATTGCTAGCCTGAATTCCATCTCTGACATCTTGGTTATATGTGCATCCATTTGTAGATCTGCAGCATAAGTCATAATCTCTGAGTCTTTGTTTTGGGGGCTCCTCCTCCTAGTCATTCTGTTGATGGGTGTTTGAGGGAATGTATAGAGTCCAAATTATTGACCAGAACCCAAGCAAGATGCACCTGTTTTCTTGGGACCTTAGGGTTGCTGGCCTCTTGCTTTCCCAGCCTGTCTTCTGCGGGAGGGGCCTGCCACGCTGTTACTCAGGCAACCCTGTTTGGGTGGAATTGCCCTGCACCCCTGTGGCGGGGGATGGGCTCAGTGGGAATCAGTCTTTGGGGCTTTTGTTCTCTGGCGCCTTTCCCTGGCGGCTTTCTGTGTCTCTTCAGCGAGTCAGAGCAGAAGAGACCATTTCCAACCCTCTGCCCCAGAGCAGAGAGACCGCAGTCTGTTCTTCAGTGAGCTCTCCAGGCCACACTGTCTCTGTTTCTGTCTGTGCTGCTATAAACTGCAGTGTCCTGGGTTGTGCGCCCCTCCGCAGTGCTCCCAGTCCTGCCTCCAGGTCGGGGCATGTCTCTGCCCTTTGTGCTTCTAAAACCGCCAGCCGCGGGGCACCTGGGTGGCTCAGATGGTTAAGCGTCTGCCTTCGGCTCAGGTCATGATCTCAGGGTCCTGGGATCGAGCCCCACATCGTGCTCCCTGCTTGGCGGGGAGCCTGCTTCTCCCTCTCCCTCTACTGTTCTCCCTGCTTGTGCTCTCTCACTGTCTCTGTCAAATAAATAAATAAAAAATCTTTAAAAAAAATAAAAATAAAAAAAAAAAAACCGCCAGCCGCTCCCAGTTCGCGCGCGCGTGACTCCACCACTTGGGGTTTCCACCCCCGGGGGTTGCAGTTCACCCGCCTGACCCTGGCGCACCGGGTTTCCGTCTTGGAGGCTGCAGTTTGTGTGCACGCGACCGTCGCTCTGGTTTCTGTCCAGGGGGGCCTGCGGTTCGTGTGCGCGCGGCCCTGCCGGTCTGGTTTTCCACCCCGGGGGCTGCCCTAAAGTTCTTTCCCGCCGCTACGGGTCTGCGAGTCTGTGCCCTGTTCACAGTGCGCGAGGCTGTCACTCACCGGCGGTGTAGGATCCCCACATCCAGGGACCCTCCCGCCGCCGTTTATCCTCCGATATCTGAATCACGGCTCTCCGCTTCATACCTCAAAACCAACCGCCTGCGATATTCTGTTTGTAGAGATCCAGATCTTCTTACATCTCAGGCTGGTTTCATGGGTGCTCGGAGTGGTCTGGTAGATATCCAGCTCAATTCCGGGGACCAGTTGAAATAGGGTCCCCTACTCCTCCGCCATCTTTCCTCCCTCCTCCTCCTTCTTTTTTTAAGGCTGCATAATATTCCCTTGTAGATATAAACCACATTTTATTTATCCATTCATCTGTCAGTGGACATGTGGGTTGTTTCCACATGTTGGCTATTGGGAATAATGCTGGAATGAACATGGAAGTGCAGATATCTCTTTGAGATCCTGATTTCAATTATTTTGGATATACACTTAGAAGTGGGATTGCTGAATTAAACATTGACTCTTGAGATGAATTTGCCTTCCATACCCACCATGCTTCTGTCAGTACTGCCACCTATGGACTTAGAGAATTCCCTATGCATCATGACATTATCTTATATAACATTGTTTCTTACTAAGGAATATATTTGCTACCAGAAAAATGCAACACCCGGCTCACACCCAGGGACTTCTCTGATCTAATCACAAACCTCATCACTCAGAAGCAGCAGGCCTAAAAGAAAGGTGGATAGCCTACTGAAGACAGTTATGATATTTGACAGAAGACCAGGTGAAGTTGATATGTTTTCCTACGGCATGCAGTATATGCTTTGAATCAGCCACAGTTAGGTGATGCTAGTTCTCTCATAGCCAGCAATCATAGGTCCTGAATCCAAGAAGTAGAAGTTGGAAGGGTCTCTCTCACTATTATACATAACTCATCACACAGACATTTTTCTTTCAGTTTCTGCAACCTTGTCTAAATGTCCATTATAGGACAAAGAAATAGGCCCATTAAACTGGAAGTTAAAACTACCGCCCGATTGTTTTCAGAGGCATGACTGAAAGAGGTTATAGTGAAGGCAGTGAAGAGATTATAGTATTAGTAGGGGTGACTTTTCCAAGTTATCAAGAAAAAAATTGGGTTTCTGCTAAAAACAAGAGTAAAAAATACTATATTTGGAATTCAGAGGATTCCCTGGGCCCCATTACTTTCCTGGCTGCTAATAAGTACCATTCCAATAAAAACAAAGCCATTAAGGATTCAGACCCTTTTGGAATTAAGGTTTGGGACTCTTCTCATTGTAAAGAATCCTGCTTCACTGATCTGAAAACCAGGTAACACGGAATGAGTAGTGAGAAGAGGAAGTGATAAATATTGATAAATATCAATGACATCCTCATAAGCACTTCCAGAACTGAGTGCTAGTCTAGCAGCTGCACACAAATGTGATATATATATATATATATATATATATATAATTAATTTATTAGGCAGCTAGAGGTAATTACCCCAACTAATACAAGTAAGAACAGTGAGTATATCCTAACACAAAGTTTGTAAGGAATTGTCTTCAGAGACATATCAAGTTCAGTAAAGGAAGGGAATGGAAAGAGTACATGAGGAAAAAGTTAAATTGGAAAGGAAATAATGTAGGAAATAAGACCATGCACTTTGAATATGGCAGACTAAGTTTGAGTATCCATTCCACCATTTACTAACTGTACAACCATGGGCAAGCTACTTTCTGAAGTCCAGCTTTCTAATCTCCAATCTTAAGATGATAATAATAATAATATCTACCTCATGAAATTTTTATAGGAATGAAATATAGCTAAAGAAACAATGGCAATGATATTTGGGGAAATAATAACTAGTGCCTGTAGGGATTATGGCAGATAGTTTGTAGAGAGAGAAAAAAAAAGAAAGATAATACAGAAGGAAATGTGGCAGATGGGTAGTCTTGGTTAAGGAGATGAGTCCCAGTGAGAAAGAAGAACTAAGTTGGGAAGAACTTGTTTGATAAAAGGGAATGCCAAGTAGGCTGTAACTTTTTATGGAAGAGTATGGGAGCAAGATTATATTCAAAATATCATTTTGTCAGTGTGGATCACTGTAGAATTATCTCATGCTGGGGAATTTGGCGATTTCTTCCTAATTTCAACCCATTGGATGAGGCCAGTGACAGGGAAAGTTGAGTACATTGATTGATATGTTTACACAGCAGCTATATTTATATTGCATAGGTCTTCACCTTCATCCCTAACCAATGGAGGCATAACAAAAGACCAACCAGCCGGTCAGTAAACCAAAAAGTCATTCAGGCATAAGACATCTAATGGGACAAGAGGAAATGAGAATTTGGGTCACTTGAATTTTGGAAATAGTCAATTGATTCTGTATATATAAAATTTGGAAATAGAGATATTTATGAGATATTTATATTAGTATTTAGAAACATGGTAATATTATATTCTGTGTTAAAGCTGTAGATCTTTTCCTCTACTTTCCCCAACAATGCAACATTGCATTTACATTAATAAAATTGATTAGGTACTTTCATTGTTTAGGTTTTTTGCAAACTCCATATGCCCTTAGAAAGATTAAGAAGGCCATCTCAGGGGTGACTGGCAGTCTCCTTTGGCTACATTAGCTCAAGCTCTCTTCCTTTCCTCCCTCTTCTTCCTCTTTCCCAGTGTGCTTCACTTTCTCTTTGATTGCGGGAGGAGTCATTTTCTCCATTCTGTCCTCTTCTGGGTATGAAAACGTAAATGCTGAATTACTCCAACTTAGGTAACCCTTAGGATAATTTTTTAAGCAGCAGGAAACAGGGCTATCTGGCTGCGCAGATAATGATATCAGCTGCTTCCTTCCAAAACAACAGGTGCTTTGGCATAAAAATGTATATCATCATACTGAGATGATGACATCAGTTCATACTTCAGCTTAATTATAAACTACCTCCATTAATCCTCAAATAATTAAACATTTTGTGTGTGCTGCAAGGTGAAATGTAAAGTTAAAGGTGCCTGGCTGTTTATGACAGGGTTTTGAAAATGTATTTTCTCCACAATGCCTTTCTTTGTATACCAATAGAATAGAATTCGAAGTGTATTTCAAATAACAAATTTTGCTTCTATCAGAGAAACATAAAGCATAAAATCATTAATGAAACATAATATTTTCATATGTTTGTACGTACTTAGAACCACCACAAGAAATGCTAATAGCTATGCAAGCTATATATGATTAGGAATTAATAGCAAAATAATTTCAATTAAAATATTAAATATTTGGGGGCGCCTGGGTGGCTCAGTCGTTGGGCGTCTGCCTTCGGCTCAGGTCAGAATCCCGGGGTCCTGGGATCGAGCCCCGCATCGGGCTCCCTGCTCTGCAGGAGGCCTGCTTCTGCCTCTCCCACTCCCCCTGCTTGTGTTTCCTCTCTCGCTGTGTCTCTCTCTGTCAAATAAATAAATAAAATCTTTAAAAAAATATTAAATATTTGAAGTACCCTTATTAATATTTCAATTATGTATTTTTAATTATATATGTCAAATACTTGCATTTACATTTCATTAACAACAAATATTCAACCTAGTAGAATCTGATGCATATCATAAAAATTTGGTATATTAGATGTTTTTGGTAAAAATGAAACAATTCCTTATGGTAATATTTGACTCATTGATTATATATTCAATATTTAGAAATTTCAGTGAAAGATTTTTGTTATATCATTTATACCATCACACCCAAAATAGAATTACATAACTTAAAACTTGTCTTGATTCAGTATAGAAGTGTAACAAATAAGATTACTGTATTCTTCTTTAACTTTAAAACATAGAGCTGGCCTTCTTTAAAACAGTTGTTACCTTCACGAGCCAGATGTATTTCTAAACAAATTACTTATATGGAATATATCCAAGGACATAGCCATTTAAGACTCAATAAATTATGCATTTGTCATTTGTTATTGGGTAAGACTTAAGCTGATACCTTTGACATGCATACAAGTGTCCCAGCACTCAGTAATTACATTAACAATTTAGCAGAGGTGATTTTCTGGGGGAATGAGAGAACAGTGGTTTATAAAATTGTTTTTATCACAGAAGTAGGTATTTCTACAGATTTTAATTATTCACTATACGTCCATTAAAAAATCCACCTTTCTTAGGTTATATCGCTATTGATATAAATTCTGTGGAATTCCCAGGAGGGCATCATTATCTGTTCATAATGAGGACAGAACAGCTGTACAAAGTTGTTCTTAAAAGGATTATTTTTTCCCATTTTTTAAAATGTAACCAGTTAACAAGACTTTTTCTCCTGGTAGGCACGTAGTGATAAATTCATACAAGAAGAGTTTTATTCTTTACAAGTAAAAGTCAGACTGGAAATTTTCAGTGGATTTAGCTGGAACATTTGGGTGACCATATGGAGCTCTCCGTGGCGCCACGGGACCATGCAGCTATGAAATCTGATCACTATCTCCCCAGTGACAGCTGGGCCTTTACACCATCAGAAAATTTTCAGACTTCTAATTTGTCATAACTACCTCCTGTGGAAAGGAAATATGTTATGTAGCCAGATACAAAAATTCTTGGTACCCAGCACTATAAACGGTTAATTCCTTAACCGCATTTTGCGATTCACTGATGCAACTCCTACACCAAAAACATATGGAGTCTTGTTCAGTTAGGGTTAGCCAATTGCTCCACCCATTCAAAAAGCCATTTTCACGGAATTGTATCCAGAGAAAGATTCTGTCACAGAGCTTAGCATTTTAAGTACATTTAACTTTGAGTTGCTCTCAAAAAGTCAGCGATGCCACTCAGAGGTTTCATCTTAGTTCCTCTGGCCCTTATTGGTCTATTTAAGCCTAATGACTCTTCATTTGAATAGTTGAATATTATGCTATGGCTCCCAGTCCCTGCTTCTTTCTACTTCCCGAGGTCGAAACTGTTCTCCTGCTGTGATTCTTTCAATCCATCAGCAGCTCATGGGCTCATTAAGTATTCCTCCAGCTACTCAAAGAGATAGAGCTGTTTTGCTCCTCTCCCTTTCTGACCACTTAACCTGAGTTTCTGCTTGGGAATTCCCTCATAACCATCCCCATCATAGAAAGAATGCGTAGGATGTAATTTGTATTTTTCCTCAACTCAACTGTCATTGAAGATGCAAATTTAAGTGACTTCAGCTTCTACATCTGCTGACCAGATCCTGGTTTGGTAGCTTTTTTAATGGCAACTCATTATTAGTTTTTCTAAAAAAAATTACCTGTTGTATTTGACTTTCTAAATGGATGCTCTACTACAATCTTTAATTCAGTGTAATGAAGAAAGACTTTGTGCTGGTCCTTTCTTCCCCTTCCTGTTTATCCATCTTCATATTAGCTCTGCAGAGATTAGGACAGTACTTTAAATTCATCACCAGATGCTCCATATCTTTTGTGACTTAAAAATCCAAAATTTATCCATGGTAATTTTATAGTACAGTTTATATAATAATAATAGCTAACATCTACTCAGCTCTTACCATGCCTCTGGCACTAGTCTAAATACTTTAAATGAACAAACTCATTTATACTCTACAACATTCCTGTGAGATTGACAAAGTTGTTGTCACTCGCATTTTAGAGATGGGGAAGCCCAAGGTACCATTTGACTAATGTCACACAACTTAATTAGTATCAGATTCAGTATTTAAAGCCAGGTTGTCAGGTTTGAGAGCCAACTACACACCATGTTTGTTAACAAATACACACCATGTTATCTCTTAAACTAGGAATGCAGGGAATTACCTTGGCAGTGAGATAAACCGAAAATAAACACAAATTCTATTAGTTCTACTACTTTGAACTGGCTCAGTGACACTAACAATGGCTTCCACTCTGGGAGTCTTCCCTTATTTTTAAGATACAAGATGAGACTAGTTTTTTTTGTTGTTTTTTTTTTGTTGTAGTTATTGTTTGTTTGTAGCAATAAAATGCTAAGATACGAATTTCTTTATGGGTGACTATAGTTCACAGCTCTTCATAGAGGTACTGGTTATGTTACAGACACCATTTTAATGCCATTTTCTTTAATCTCCCCATTGCTGGTACTACTATTCTATACACAGGTGTTTGGGGTTTTGTGTTGTTTTGTTTTGTTTTGTTTTGTTTTTGAGAGGGAAGAGATCATCAGCGAGTGTGAGCAGGGGGCAGTGGTGGTGGGGCAGAGGGAGAGGGAGAAAGAGACTCAAGCAGGCTCCATGACCAGCATGGAGCCGGTTGTGGGGCTCAATCTCATGACCCTGAGATCATGACCTGAGCGGAAATCAAGAGTTAGATGCTTAACTGACTGAGCCACCCTGGCGTCCCTATACAAAGGTTTTAACCCAGCCAGCCCAATGCTTTCTATTACTTATTCCTCAGGACTCTATCCTTCAGTATTTTTTCTTCATGCTCTATATCAGCATCAATTCCAAGCAAAATCTTGCTTTTAATTCCATGCATCTACTATCCTCACATCCCAAACCACTCCTTCTGATTTATCTATGTCACTCTTCTTTCTCTGACCTCAACCAATTTTTTGTCACACCAATCATTATACCTTATGACATACATTAGCCTTTCTCTATTTCCCTTATTCAAATGAACATTATATTTACTCATGAAGTACTAACTCAGGGTTGAATGGAATTACTCAAGGCACCTCAGCTTGCCTTTCAGCACTGCCTTTAAATTGCATTTCAAAAATCCCATGTAATTTCACCATTTATAGAAAATACCCAGCTTTGCAGCTTTACTTAAACCTTCCAGAATGTCTACTCTTGACCGATTATGGACTTTACACATATTTGCAACATACCTTCATTGCAATACTTAGATTAGTATTTGACTGAATAACTAGGGACAGTAGACTAGCCACGTGGACACATGAAAAAGACCATCACAATCCAGCCCTTGTCAAAGCATCTATTTCTGTGGATCACATCTTAAATCTTATTTAATATCCAAATAAAAGCAACAACAAGTCATATTTCTACTGAACATAATACAACTATCTTGGGTTCAACCAAAACTAAACTAATCCTTTGCTTAGAAGAGAATGAAAAGTTCTTGGGTGATGTTCACTCTCTTCCCTTGATATCCTGCAGCTTAAATACTGTGAGGTAAAGGTAACTGTTGTTAATGCATTTTATGTTAGATGATATACTAGAGGGAAGAAAGAAAAAAAGTTTGGTTAATATATATCCCAATATTCATAACGAAATAAGGAAGACATATTCATAATGATTATAATTTTTGTTTCTATAGTGATCATTTGGTCACAGGTAGTATTTATAATTACCTTCTTCCATTACTCATTCCATATTTCTTTTGCCCACAGGTGGGCACAGTTTTCACTTGGTGGCATTACTTAAAATTTTCATTCCTGAGGGGTTTAAGCCAATAGTGGTCCTTCCTGAATTGGTTATCATAGTCTTCTATTAACTTTAATCACAGTATATGGTGATACTAAAAGATACCATAAGGAATCTCTGTATTCCATACATATTCTTCCTTAACTCCACTGTGTAGTAGCAAACAGTTTACCCTGCACCCTAGCCAGCACAGTAACTGCTTCTTTGCCTGTCAATTCAGAGGTGTGAGCCAATGCAAATTGGTTCTCTGACAGTCTCAATTTTCAGTTCGGTGAAAATTGGGATTACTATGGGAAGTAGTAAGTGGTGCCCTTCTATCCCTGATCCTGAACCTGTGAATCCTGCCTATGGGAGAAAGAGCTTCATATATTGGATGTTAATAAAGAACATGTACAGTATTCTGAAGCTTTTCCAAGGCCTCAAGGTATTACCCCCTAGCTGGCACTGTAAGTGAGTCTTCAAAAAGCCATTCCATTATTCTGGTGGGCCAGCTGCTTCAGGGTGATGGGGAACATGGTAAGACCAGTGAATTCCATGAGGAGAGGCCTACTAATGTACTTGATTTGCTGTGAAGTGAATCCCTTGATCAGAGCAATGATATGTGCAATGATATGGATAAAGTATTCTGTAAGTCCACAGGTGGTACTTTTGGCAGGAGCATTGTGTTCATGGAAGGTAAATCAGTATTTAGTGTCTATTTTAATAAAGAACAAAGTGCAGCTTCTCCCATGATGGACATGGCCCAATATAATCGTGACCTATCACCAGCTGGCTGATCACCCTGGGGAATGGGTGCCATACCAGAGACTCAGTGTTGGTCTCTGATTCTGGCTGATTGAGCACCTGATAGTGGCTATAGCCAAGTCAGCACTGGTGAGTGAAGTTTATGTTGCTGAGCCCATGCCCATGCATAGCCCATGATGAGCCCATAATGTTGCTGAGCCCATGCAAATTATGTTGCTGAGCCCATGCATAATCTCCATCCCTGCAATCATGGCCACTTTATTCACAAACCCATTGGACAATGAGAAGAATGGCTGGGGAAAGAGACTCATTTCAGAGCCATCCTTAGCAATTGTTTAATAAAATCGTCCTTTGCTGAGGTTACCCTTTGGTGAGCATTCACATGGGACATAAATATCTTCATACTCTTTGCTCAAAGAGTCTATTCACATACCCCTCTCTCCCAGAGGTTACCAAATTTTGAATTGTGTTCCTTCCTAAGTACCTGATTATTCAGTCAAGCCAAACCATTAACCAAGAACCATAAATCAGTATAGACTCTCACCACGTTTAAACAGCACAAGTTTATTATCTTACAGTTCTGTAGGTCAAAAGGCTAACACTATCTCAACAGGATAAAAAAGATTTTAAAGCAGAACAGCATTCTTTCCTGTACTCTCTGGATAGGCTCTGTTTCCTCGCCTTTTTCAAGGTCTGGAGGTTGTTTGTATTCCTTAATTTATAGACCTCTCCCTCTATCTTCAAAACTAGCAGAGGTGAGTTGAATCTTTCTCACATCACTCACATGGCATCATTCAGTCCTCTTCCATAGTCATATCTCCCGTGACTCTCTTCTCCCTGTCTTTCCTACTTTTAAGGACCCATGTGATTATAATGGGCCCACCCAGATAATCCAAGATAATCTATTCATCAGCAGGTCCTTCATTTAATTACATCTGCAAAGTCCACTTTGCTGTGTAAGGTACCGTATTTATATCTTCCACAGATTAAGATGTGGACATCTTTGGAGAGCTATTATTTTGTCTATCACAACTTACCCTTTGTACCCTAAAGATTCAAATTCATCCTACATAGAAAATATATTCATCCCATTCCTTGGAAGGTCCACAATATCTCAAACCATTATAGCATCAACCCAAAGTCCAAAATCTCATCAGCATGAAAGTCCCAAAACTAATATCATTGAGATAATCTAAATTAAGTATAAGTATAATGCATACTGGTATAAAATTCCTCACCATTTGTGGATCTGTGAAAGTAAAAAACAAGTTATCTGCTCCCAAAATGCAATAGTGGGATTGGCATAGGATAACAGTTATAGACATTCCTTCTCATAATGGGAGAAAATAAAAGGAAAAAAAGAGTGACTAATCCTAACCAATTTCAAAACTCAGCGAGGCAAACACTATTAGGTTTCAAGGTCTGGGAATAGTGGTTCCATCTTCTTGACCCCATGCTCTATCGTCTGAGTTTGAGGTTCCACCCTTTTGCCTAGAGGCACCACCTTGTGAGTCATCTTTCCTTTTTTATAAATGACAGCATGTGTTAACTGCTGAGGAGTTTTATCAGCCTGTTTCCTTCCTGGAAAATTTTGGGGATCAAAAGCTTTCTTTTATTTTCTTTTCTCTGTTCCTTTCAGTGCAAACCAGCAGAATTTCTCCTGGAATAACATTCTTAAGAACTTTATGAGTTTCCTGTATATGTCCTAGAGATTCACTCCAGTAGATAAGAATCTCCTCCACAGATCTTTCCTAGATAATCTCATTCCCACCTCATTGACTGAGGGAATGTATGAGTCACACACCTCATGTGCTCCCTTCAAAGAGCATTCATGTTACTAAATAATCTGACTTTTTAAAATCTTCCTGAGGTATTAGCTTGAGGTTGTATAGCCAGACTCTTGATTTTTTCATTAGAGCCTATTTTTCTTATGGGGAATCTCTTAATTACAGGGTCTTTAGCAATTTTGGGATAAGCTGGTATTTTCTCAAATCATCAAGTCCTAGTTTCTCTGTGTTTAACAATTCTTTCTCAATTTCTTTCTTTCTCTTTGCATCTTACCATAAGCAGCAAGAAGAAACAATGCCACAATTTCAACACTTTGCTTAGAGATTTCCTCAACTAAATGTCAAATTCCCCCATCCACATAACTTCAGAACATAATTGCGCTAAGGTTTCTGCTACTACATAGCAAGATTGTCCCCTTTCTTTAGTTTCTAATATCATATTTCTCATTTCCTCCTGAGCCTTCACCAACAGCACCATTAACATCCATACATCTACTAAGAGTTTCTTCATCAGAATTTAGGCATTTGCTAAGGTAATTTAGGTTTTGTCTTTTATGGTCCTCCTTTCCTTCAGAATCCTTAATAGTAGAGTTATTAACACACATATTTCTACATAGTATGTTCAAGGCAATCTACTTTTAAAAAATATGTTCCTCAAAATTCTAGCTTTTTCTCATTGCCCACTTCCACATTTTTAGGTATTTGTTAAAGTAGTGTCATATTTCCAGGTACCAAAATCTGTGTCAATCAGGGTTCAACCGGAAAAGTAGAGCCAAGGGGAGGTACATATCAAGAGATTTATTATAAGGACTTGGCTTATGTGGTTATGGGGACTGGATAAGCAAGTCTGAAACTACAGGATAGGCCATCAGGAAGGACTAGCTAGAGCTTGGGTATGACTAGAGGCATCGTCCACATGTGGAATTTCTTCCTCAGAGTAGCCTCAGGTCTGATTTTAAGACCTTTCAGCTAACTGAATGGAGCACATCCTTATTAGAATAATCTTAAAGTTAAGTGCCATGGTCTTTTATCACATTTACAAAATACCTTCACAGCAACACGTATATTAATGTTTTATTGAATAACTGTGGACTGTAACCTAGCCACCACAGTATGTTAAGTGTTAATATGACCTTCCTTGTTTGAATCCTTGCTCAGGCACTTACTAACTCAAGCACCAAAGAACTTAATAAAAGATTCTAGCAACAAATTTCAAACATTTAAAAAGGAATAGTAACCTCTATCTGATATAGTATAGGGATGAACATTATAAATTATTGATTATGGTAGCAAGCATATAGTATATTTTTAATAAAGATTAATTTTCTGGTCTCTATGCTTCTCAAAAATATACAGATCCTGTGAAACTTGTTGTGGCTACTTCCAGAATAAATTGAAGATTAGTTATGAACATTTAATTAGGACCCACAACATAATACTGCAGTTATTTGTTTACTTCTGACTCTCTGATCAGTCTGCAAAGTTGTAGGGTTCTTAAGCCATTTCTCATCTTTGTTCCTCCTATTTCTAGTCTACCTCTAGTAAGTGTGAATCTTAGTGGCTAGGGACTATGTCTCTTTTACTTCCTTTTTAGTATTACTATTAAAGCATCATATAAATAGCAATAATAGTGCAGTGTTTTTCATGATGACAATGATGATGATGATGATGTTGATGATTATTTGCTATAGGGTGACAAACATGATTGAACACAACATATTTGTCAGGCACTGAGACTACAAATCAACAGGCCAAGTGACTACAAATAGATCAGAGTCTAAGTGTGAGACAAATATTAAATATGTAAACTAACAGTGAGTAGCTAAAATAACAGCAAAAGCTAACAGTTCTTGAGTGTATATCATGTTCTCGGCACAATCTGAAGCACTTTAAACTATATTAACCCAATTAAAGAAAGAATATGAGGTCCTATGTTTAAAGCAAGATTAATGGAGGAACAAAAACTATTATAGACTCCATGAAAAGGAGCAAAAAATTCTACTAATCTATTTCAGAATAATGATTATTTTTAACCTCTATTTTAAAATTCTGTTAAAGGGTAACTTATGGTTCAAACAGAAACAGCTGTATTATTTTATAGTTTCTGAAAATTAAACAAAGTTGAATCTGTCCAACCTCATCTTTGAACTTTAGAAAGGAACAAAAATTACAGAAAAAAAAATTAAAAGTAAAGGATATTCATCGAAAACTGTTTATTGGCAGTATAACCAAAGTTCAACCTGAGTGCTTTTGTTGAACATGGCAACCGAGTGCAGAGTATTGCTGCCACACTGGAACTTGGTATGAAATGGGATAAATCAAGTAAACCCTATGTATGGTGATTAAAATGAGATCCATTTACTGGTATATGTTTCCTGGCTTCTGCCACTGCCAGGATAATTGCCACTGCCAAGGCTTTATGTTCAATGAACTCAGTCAGCCAGTCCAAAAAGTCACGTGATGATACTGCATGATGCCAAACGAAGGGGAAAGTTGCTGGGGAGCCTGGGAGGAGGGAAATCTCAGACAAATGAGCTTTTTGGCAAGATATAATCCCCTTTGGAAGGACCCCTACCTTTCAAAGAGCATACTGCGTTTTGCTAGGAACAGATCTCAACTGTGTTCCTTTATAGAAATCCCAGTAAGCTTTACTATCACTGATAATAGCTCTAATGGTGGCAAAGACTCTACTGATGAGTGCCTACTATCTCTAAAATGAGTATGCAAGATGATCACTTATTCTCAAAACATTTTTTGTTGCTATTTCTCTCTTCAAATTAAAACTTTCCAAATTCTCTACTATCTTGTCATAGCTAACTATTCCCATAATTTTTCTCTCACCTCAAAGTTAGAATTTATAAAGTGTGTAAAAAAGAGTATATAAAAAAAGAGTGTATAATAAATAACAATGGACAGATAAAATGAAGACTTTTTATAAGGGGATTTAAGTTTATTTTAGGCTGCATACTTCTTTTGTCTCTTGTATGTTGATGATTTGTTCCCTTGATTTTAATCCAGGGCATCTAGGGGCATTTTATTCACCTTGTACCTTTCCATAAAAATGCACACGAGAGTCTTTTATCTTCTTATTCCAACTTTCCCAGAATAGATATATTTTTTCCACCAATTTTTTATTACTCTATGACTTTGGCATGTTGTTATATATTGCTGTACTTGGTTTCTTGCGATCATGAGAATATGGTTGCTACAGACGTTACTAAATATTTCTTTCATTTGTTTAGTTGGTAAAAGATGGAGAATAAGAGTCGAGATTTAGTAAAGTAGACTTTGTAATGACAAAACTGTTTATAGTTTATATTGGAACATGAGCCCTGAATCCTTTGTATGATTTTTATAAATAGTTGTGTTTCAATTTAATTTTCTTGCTAAAATATTTTCCTTGAAATTATAAATAGATATGGAAGGCCACATATTAGAAAATGTCAATATCTCCATCTAAGGAATTAATGTTTAAATTTTAAGCTCACATAAATATAAAGTAAAAGCTATTAAATGGCTCATTCTATAATTACAAAAACGCAGCCTAGAACTGTCCTCTGTGTGTGTGTTATCGAAGGGTGGTGTGATTTTCTCTTCTATATTGTTTAGAGGAATTGTGTTTACTCAAATAAAAAAAAAGACAAAGCCTACAGATACTGATTAGTTGTATAAAAATTCATCTCTAAAATCAATACTCCTTAATATTTTATACTTTTACAAGGAGAATTAATAAAAATTTATAAACTACTTAATTAAGAACATCATTATTTCCAAAAACAATGTAGCTCCATGTGCTTCTTGGCTGTTTTATATCCATCTCTCTTCCCTTCTTTATCATCATCATCATACAATCAACATTTGACAAAAAATTGGCAAGACTTTCTAGGATCTATGGAAGGCTTTTCTTTTTTTTTTTTTTAAGAGAGAGAGAGAGCACATATGCACATGGGAGGGGGCAGAGGGAGAGGGAGAGAGAGGGAGAATCTTAAGAAGGCTCTCGGCTCTGCAGGAAGCCGGACTTGGGGCTGGATCTCCCAACCCTGAGTTCATGACCTGAGCTAAAATCAAGAGTCGGAGGCTTAACTGACTGAACCACCCAGGCACCCTGGATCTATGGAAGTTTTAATTAAAATTCCCCAACTAAGATCTTCTAGTAGTTTTTAAAGTTAAGGAGAAAGAGGTTCAACCTAGTAGAGTGGTCATCTTACTGAGGTATTAATCCCAAAGACCCAAGCAAGATTCACACCAGCTTTCTAAGCATTTTCCCCTTTAATTCCCAAGTGAAGACATGGATTGAATCTGTGAGGGAGATTTTCTTTCCCTCATTCTCTCTTCCCCAAACTACCTACACCCAGGGGCCTGTGTCCACTCCACACTTAAATTGCTATCCCTTTCCTCCTTCTTTGTATATAAGCCATTGTTTGAGAGAGCCTGAAAAAACTATGTTCTTATAAAGAAATGTTTCTTCAGTGTTTTGTGTTTATCCCAGATCATTGAAATTCCTGGGGTGCTCTCTCTTATTGTTGTTAGTTAGCCTTTGCTGTTCATCTTGCTTGTGCTCTTTTTATTGATTATTTCTTGATATTGGTTTGAATAAATGTGCTTATTAGGAACAAATAATTCTTCTATTCTCTAACTTTATTACCCTACTACTTTATATCTTAAAAAATGGAATATATTTGTTCCTTCTACTTAAATAGCTTGCTCTCTGTTTTGCTAATCATATCCTTTTGTCTTCCCTGAGGTGATGCCCAGACACCAAAACACAATTTCTAACCATAACTTCGCAAGATTTTCATGTAATTAAAATGTTCATATTTTTCCTTTGTTTTATTAATTGCAAGAGCAAATTAATTTTACCTTTTGCTCAAGGTTAGGTAGACAAATACAGAAAGTATGTACATAAAAGATTGAGCCCATAAATGTCTATTTGTGTAATAATTTTTACATAAAGATCTCCAAAGATTGAAGCACCTCAGCTCCTCCATCCAATTGGTCATTAAATCTTACTGGCTCTCCCTCTAGGAGGCACCTCATCCATTTTCACTACTGCCCTCAACTCAGTACAAGTTTCCAGTACTGAGCACCTAGCCTCCTAATTGCCCTCACCTTCCATGCTTGGCTCCCTTTGCAATCCATTCTGCACATGCATTCAGGGAGAAAAGTTAGATCATGTCATATGTGAACATAGAATCCATCAGTAAGTAACCAGCCAATTTTTAATTTCAGACCTAAAAGCTCTGCATAATCTTGCCGTGATCTTCCTATCTCTCTGATTTAATCTCATACCAGGTTCTCCTGTGCTCTCTGCACTTAGCGGCCACCTGTCCACCCCTAAGACACACTAAGCATAAAACATCCCTAGGGTTTCTCCATGATCTTCCTTTTGCTTGACCCCATCTTAGCCAGATCAGCCCATGACTACCTCCCCATCATCATTCAGAAATCACCTCATTTCTGCATTCCAGAGAAATCTAAATTATCCATACTAAAGAAGGAACCCCTCCCCTTCAACCCAATTGCTCTCTATGCTAAAAGGTATCACCCAATTTTATTGCCTTTATAGCTTGTATCACCAGATCTTTCTTTATCCATTTACTTATGTTTTCTGTCTCCTCCTCTAGTATATAAACTCTATGAGAGTACAACCTACATTCTCACTATTCTCTCTATCCCCATATCTGACACAAAGTAGGTTCATTATAAACAGAACCTGAGGTTAGTATGAAGCCAAGAAGTAAGATCAGAGAAATTACAGTAAGAAGCTATATATTATGATTATGGCTACAGTTATGATAATGATTACTATTCTAATTCAGTACTAATAAAACTTGCCCTGTAACTGACATTTAAAAAATCCACAACACATAATGTTTAAAATTATGTACATATGTAAAACTTCCTTAAAAAGAACTAGAAATTTGTGCTAGCTAATAAATACCCATACCTTATAATGCCTTTTTGTAGTCCCCTTAGAACTGATGGAGCCTAGAGGAGGAGAAAGGTAGAGGGAAGGTGAGGCCCTGCTGAGTGTAGAGCTGGACAGAGGGTTCTCCTGATGCATGGGACAGGGTAGGAGAGGGCCTTCCCTCAAGATTTGCTCACTGGCTAGAGATTAGTTTGCCTTATGTTCATCCATCTGGGATGTGTGACAGCTAATTCATTTTCTCTTTTAAAGAAATTACAGTTCTGGCACAGGTCTTAATGCTTTGCTCCTAAATCTTCCATTTTCAGTCTTGTTGAATGCTGATTTTTCAATTCACTCTGAAAAACTATGGCAAATATTTTCAAACCTAGCTTACTTGAAACCTTGATTTTCTAAGATGCACGTTAGGCCATATAATTCTATCCAGGCCTCTGGTTATTCTTTTAAGGGGGTGAGAGAAGGAACTAGGGTAATATCATATTAGATAACAAGCATCTGTTCTTCATGGAATTTTGGAGAGTAGAAGTCTAGTGATCCTCTCCTGATAAGCAACTAAAATAAGAGTTCATGGTAGACTTTTCCCCTTTGTGGCAGGATGCCATAAGCATTCTTCCATGGGATTTAGATCATTAAGTGCATCTTAGAAAATCTGTTATCAGCAGGAGAGTGGAGGAATATGGTTCATCTGAAACTCACATAAGGTTTCAATAAAAATCATTTTGGTAGTATATCTGATAGGCCAGATTAATTTATACTTGAATCTGGAAGAATGGCCCCAAATCTCCATATTATACTATCTTTACCTTCATGATGGATAGAGAATGTTATGTTTTTTATATTATTTTATTTACTTTGTTTTCTTCTATTTTAAGTTATATAGAATGTGTATATAATTATGCAGTTCATCATCCTTAAAACCTCTTCACACTATCCCTGATTTTAATCACATTTTTTATCATGGAAAAAAATTAAAAATTCCTCTAATATATCTAACTATATACACACCTCTCATCTGGATGCGATGTAAGAATATATCTGTTTTCAAGTTTTAGTTAAAATATCCTGCATCTTCAGACTCTGTACTCTGTCCCAAATCCATCTCTTACACTGCATTAATACCCAGAAAGTTACCATTGCCAGTCCTAGCTGAGGGCACACTGAATGTGAAGATTATACAATTATACTTAGAAGCCACCTGGAGAACAAGGGCTAGTCCTGAAGCAAGCTTGTTATGATGAACATCACTCCAAATACAAGTTATTTTGTGCAAAATGGCTTTTATGAGTTGTTCTGTATTGTTGCAAATGTTTTGATGGCCCAGATGGTAAGACAATGTCCAATACCTTCCAAATAAACCTAGAGAAGGTAAGCCTTCCAAAACACTCACTACCATTAAAGACACTTTAATCTCAAAGTCAGGTTCCTATTTGTGGCTTATTAACTTTTATCCTTCAAGATATTCTGAGAAGTAAGACCTGACACATTTCAACAATTGATTCACTGGGCAAGAATACTAGATGGCACTTTTTTTTTTTTTTTTAAAGATTTTATTTATTTATTTGCGAGAGAGAGAATGAGAGACAGAGAGCACGAGAGGGAGGAGGGTCAGAGGGAGAAGCAGACTCCCCGCTGAGCAGGGAGCCTGATGTGGGACTCGATCCCAGGACTCCAGGACCATGACCTGAGCCGAAGGCAGTCGCTTAACCGACTGAGCCACCCAGGCGCCCCACTAGATGGCACTTTTATATTGGATAGCCATGGCTTTTTCTAAATAACAAATAAATTTTAAACATTATTTTTTAATCAGTTGAACAATGAAGATACCATTCTAATGCACTTGTTTCACTGTTTGGAACTTTTGCAAAGCTCAGAAAATGATTTACGATAAAAGTCACATTCAAAGCAAAAGTTTTCCTATTTAAGCACCTAAAATGGTGGAAAGTCACTGCCCGAAATCGAAAGTCACCTAATTCATTAACCAGTTAAATTTTCAAAAAGGCCCCTCCTTTTTGACTGAATATATTTAAAATGTTTGCATTTCATGTGGGCATTGATATGACTATAGTTTTGGCTTCAAAACACTGATGCTTTCTATTCTTCTCACTTAGTCTCTGTGTGTGTGTGTGTGTGTGTGTGTGTGTGTGTGTGAAGCTCCCAGTGACTTCAAGGCTTCTGAAGAGGAAGAAAAAATATTTGTCTTTACTAATCTACTATTGTGGGATTTTTAAAAACATGCACCTATTAAAGCAGGGCAAGTAAAGGGCAACATAATGGCTTTCATTTTCCAGGTCTCTTTCTGCTTCTTTGTTTTTTTGCCTTTGTTTTTTTTTAATGGACAAATGCAACATTTACCTTTTAGTATCACATGGTTCTGCTAAGTTTATGGAATTACCAGATTGTTCTATCATAGGATTGATCACTAAGGAAAAACTTGCTTTTATTATTTTCCAAAATAATGAAATTTTGCAGCTACTGACTAATAAAAACTTATTCATTTTCATATAATGTTGATGTTTCCTGGACAAAAAAGGAAACTCCTTTTATTCTTCATTTAGAAACACTTTCCATTACCTATTCCTTTGCTTGCTTTGTGATTGTGTTTATTTCTTTAAATTGTAAATGGTTAGGTTATTCATCAGGTTGTTTTCTCAAGCTGTTATAATTTTACTAAAAAAAATTAATGGAGTAGTTTAAACATCATCATTATCAAATACAATGGGCTTCATTTAGTAATTCTTTTAAATCTTACCATGAAGAGAACAATCTACAGGTCGTCTACTCTGTGAAACTTGTCAGATCTCTCCTCCCTGGTACACATATGTGTAGTTCACTGCTTTCTGTCAAATACTGAACAAATACACCTATTGTAGCACTCACATGCTGATCATAATGGTTTATTTTCATGTCTGTCTTCTCCATAACTCTGACCTCTGAATGGTATGGGTCTTGTTTGTTTTTTTAATATATTTACATGTTGGAACCAGAGCAATGCTTTGCATATACTAGACCATAATTAAATATTTGTTCAAATAAGTGTTTGGATTTCCTTATTTTCAAATTTTTCTGATTATAAAATAATAAACCTTACTGTAGATTATTTTAAAATTAGCTAAAAATACAAAAAAAAAAAAGATCTAACTCTATCACCCTAAAATAGCCACTGCTATATTCACGTCTTAAGTTTTCTTAATTGAATTTGATATGTGGTATAAGATGAATAAACAATAGCTTCCAAAACCCTGAAATGCCCCCCTTTCCTGCCCTTGACTGTGTATGTTACAACTTACTTAACAGATTATGTACTCTTTTGAAGTTTCTCTTATCTGCTGGCTCTTTTGAGTTATTTAAAATCAATTTTGTCTGCATTTATTTATTTATTTATGTGCAACGAGTATCCATTGACCTCCTGCTGTGTTTTAGGTAATACCTAGCTCTGAAAAAATAATACTGAGCAAACATACCCATCTTTGCCTTTGTGGAACTTATAGATAGGAGAGCAGATGGTAACATAATTTATAAAAGAAAAGATAAAGATTTCAGCTTTAAAAGTGTGAGTCATCTTCTAGGTGGTTAAAGAAAAAGAAAACATGGATAATCTGTAATGTTCATAATGTAGACATTCAGGAATTGTCTATCCTTGAACATCTGCCAAGGTGACTACACTAAACAACAGATTTTCAATGCAGGTGAAACAGCCTTCTATTAGAAGAAGATACCATCTAGGCCTTTTATAGCTAGAGAGGAAAAGTCAGTGGCTGGCATCAGAATTTCAAAGGATAGGCTAAATTTCTTGTTAGGGGCTAAGGCAGCTGGTGATTTTAAGTTGAAGCCAATGCTCATTTACCATTCCAAAAATTCTAGAGTCCTTAATTAAGAATCAAGTAAAAAAAATAATGTAAAAAAATGATTACTTTTTACATTTAATAATGTAATTTTTGAAGAATATATAGTAATCCAGTGTCAAGTTTAATAGCATCTGTCTTCTATATAAAATTTTGTTTAAAATATAAAGAAATAATAAAAAAGAGAAATGGAAGTAATATTGTACATATATTTTCTTCTCATGTATTTGCAAAAAAAAAAAAAAACCTGGTCCATTGCATTACTTTAAAATATACTTTCATGTAAAGGTGCTCATTTTAGTAAATTTATTTGATGAATTTTAATATTGACAGTATACATCAGAGTTGTCACTGTTACTGCCTCAGAGAGCAAACCTATTCTTTTTAAAATAAAGTCAATTTTGTATTCTAAAAAAAAAAAAAAAAAAGAACTAAGTCAAATCTACTCTGCCTGTTCTCTATAAATGGAACAACAAAGCCTGAATGACAGCACATTTATTTACAACATGGTTTATCTGGTGAGAGATCTATGGTCCAGGAAAAAGTAAAAGATTTCTTTCAAAATATTACTGCTCATTGACAATGCACCTGGTCACCAAGAGCTCTGATGGAGATGTACAATGAGATGAATGTTGTTTTCCTACCTGCTAACACAACATCCATTGCACAGACCAGGAATCATAGAATAATTTCTACCTTCAAGTTTTAGTATTTAAGAAATACATTTTGTAGGATAGATAGTGATTCCTCTGATGGATCTGGTAGAGTAAACTGAAAACCTTCTGGAAAGGATTCACCATTCTAGATGCCATTAAGACCATTTTTAATTCATGGGAAGAGGTCAAAATATAAACATTAACAGGAGTTTGGAAGAAGTTCGTTCCATCCCTCATGGATGACTTTGAGGGGTTCAACACTTTAATCGAGGAAGTAACTGCAGATGTGGTATAAATAGCAAGAGAACTAGAATGAAAAGTGAAGCCTGAAGATGGGACTAAATTGCTGCACTCTCATGATCAAACTTTAACAGAAGAGGAATTGCTTTTTATGGATGAACGAAGAGAGTGGCTTCTTGAGATGGAAAATACCCCTAGTGAAGATGCTACAAAGATTGTGGAAATTAATACAAAGGATTGAGTATATTACATAAATTTAGTTGACATTGCAGTAGCAGGGTTTGAGAGGATTGACTCCAATACTGAAAGAAATTCTACTATTGGTAAAATGCTGTCAAATATAATCACATGCTACAGAGAAATTGTTTGAGAAAGAGTCAACGGTTGGGCAAAATTCATTGTTGTCTTATTTTAAGATAACAGCCACAGCACCCCAGTCTTCAGCAACCAGCACCCTGATTAGTCAGCAGCCATCAACATCAAGGCAAGACCTGACACCAGCCAAAAGATCATGACTTGCTGAAAGCTCAGACGATGGCTAGCATTTTTTATCAGTATTTTTAAATTAAGGTATGTACATTTTTTTAGACATAATGCTATTTCACACTTAATAGACTATGTATAGTATAAATATAGCTCTTATATGCACTGGAAAACCAAAAAATCAATTTGCCTTGCTTTATAGGGATATTCACTTTTTTGCAGCAGCAGTCTACACAGAACCAGCAATATCTCCGAGGTCTGCCTGTACTACCAAACAGCTTTCCAAATTTATACCCATCGGCAATGTGTGAGAGTTCCAGTTGCTCCAATTCACCACTGACACTTGCTATGGTCAACTTTTAATGGGGTACAGTAATAATTTATAGAGATGATACTGGAATTTAAATCTATAATAAGGAATATATCTCCATGAATAGTATTAGTATGAATTTAAGTTTAAATATATAATTTTAGTTGATATGTACTTCCCTCCCTCCCGTTCCCCAGTTTGGCATGCACACAAACACAAACCCACCCACATGCACCAACAACTGAAATAACAATAAAAACTGCATTTGCTCCTCCTGAAAGAACCCTGTGATCTCCTATTGCACTTTAGAAAGAAAAAAATGCCATGCATTTGTATGCTTAGAGAAATTTAGAAAAAAAGCGAAGCATCCTATTATCTTAAAGAGGATCATTTTAAAACCTCAGAAGCTGTCTCTAGCCAGTGCTTTCAAAGTCAGCTCAAAGTGCAGTGGGATGTGCGGAAAACGTTCATTAGTCAGGCACACCGCGAGTTAAGTCCTTACTTCTAGGAATCATTTCTAATCATTTGTAATTAGAGTAATGCTTTTGAAAATGTTTGCATTGCTAACCATGAGGAGTTGAAACTCTCTCTTCTGGGAAAGTGAGCAGATGGTGTCACTTCATTTACTTTTTCCCGTTCGGCAGGGAGGACTAAGGGATTTAACTTGTCCTTTCCGTCTCTCCTGCCTGGGGTTTGGATAGTTGTCTAGTCTGTGGTCATAGCTCTTGGCTCAGCTATTTCTTGTCCAGTTCCTTTTGTTTGATATTACTTTGATCTTTGCCCAATATCAGCAATGCCTTGCTTGGATGACTCTCTCTCGCTCTAGCTCTTACTCTTTTCCTTGGCAGGAGTATTCTTTTCTTTTGGTTGTAAGAATCTGGCCAGTAATGAGGTGGTAAGCTCCTGTCGAAACAGCAGGAGTTGTCGGTGCTCCTTTCTTTCATTAACTTTCTTGGGCTGTAGCCACAACAGCAAGACTTCGGGGACTGAGAATTTAACCTTCTCTAGCACTGATCATTTTTCCACATGGATTCACATGGCCCCATAGCCCCTTGGCCCCTTTCACCACCTCCCTCCCTTCACCCTGCTTTTTATAGATTATCCTGAACTTTCTGTCCAGTGCTCTCCAGGGCCACCATGAAATAATACGCTTGAAGTATTTCTTTTTTTTCTTTTTTAGTTAACTACCTTTTATTCATTGTTGTTAAATGAAGAGCACATTCATACAGCTTGAACAAAAGGTGCTGAAATTTCAGATAACAGCTGTGGCAAATTATCTTTTTTCTTATGAAATAAGCAAGTAATTGGTAACCATACTTTGTAGCATAATGTCATTTATTTTAATCCTAGTAGAAGGAAAATCATTGTATTCTTCTACCTAATACTGATTATATATATTACAATATATAATATGTATGTGTATACAGAAATATATGATATAATTAGAAAAATCCCTATCTCTTCAAATAGTGGCCAGTCACTTAAATAATCACATCATCACTCCCCACTTGATTCATTTTAAAAGAAACAATGTTTTGATACACTCACTGAGGATTACTAATGATAGTAATAATAATATAATTAACAGTAATACCAGTAATGATAGCAATGGCAATAAAGCTATCATGTTTTCAGTGTCTACTATGTGCTGGATACAATGCCAGACATTATGTGTTTAAAGTATGTGTATGTGGTAACTTCCTAATTCTCAGATAAAACTTGTATGACAGGTGTGATCATGTCCAGTTTACAGATAAAGGAAATGAAGCACAGACAGATTTCTTGACCAAAGTTAGACCTACTCTGGATGGTTCCTCTCTTCCTTCACTTCCCACATCCCCCTCCCCCAGTGAATCTGATGTTCTTTCAGATTTAGCTGTCACACGTATCATCAATATTCATTTATCATCCCTAATATAATATGAGTATTCATTTGTAAAAGCATTCCCTAAGAATAGATGGATATAACCTATTTTGGACCTACCATACAATGTTGAAAGACTAGATTTGCTTTGTATTTCAAGCTTATTTTGAAATGATTTCTGCGTATTAATGGAAGATCCAACTTCACTGGTGCCTTTTCTTATTACAGACTGATATATTTGTTAAAATAACTTATGGATTATGCCTTTGTGTTTATGGGATTACAGGATATAGAAGTAAAAGCATATGTTCTATTGGCTAGTTTTAACTTATATCAGTTCCATTAATTTCCAGTTTGCCACTGGAGACTAAGATGATTTTTCATTCTTTAGATTTATATTGACGCCAATTAATATCAATACAGAAAAATGTCCATACTGGGTACTACTTTCTTAATATGTGCCATTATGTACTTTATTATAGTTTCTCATTTCCTGGTCTGTTACTCTAATGTTTCTTCATTTTTATAGATGCAGCTCTCTTCATTTTTATAGATGCAAATATGAGCAAATACTCATATTTGCTGATGGATATATTTCTATCATTTTTCACCACTAGCAGCCATGAGCTTTTAGTTAGCCCGGGAAAATTAAAAAGCAACTCAACATAGTGCTCTTTATCTCTTAATATTTGACAGCACAAGCAGAATGCCAATCTCAGTCAATTCAGCTTCATCAGATAGTCTGCTAGCGGCTTAGGCACTGTGGCAATTACCTTCAAGGCCAGAAAATGAATTCAGAAAAGAATACATAAGGAGTTTCAGATTATAACAACATAAAATTGTAAAACAAAGGTAGAAATTGTACTCAAAATGAAGATGTTTCTTGTAAGGAGATGTAAGGTGTTAAAATATTTCATTTATTTCAGTTCCATAAGATATCAATTAAAAAAGGCAAAAGAAACAATTCATCATATTTCTAAATATTACATGCAAATGATTCCAAGTTTAAAATAAAAATGATATTGGGGCACCTGGGTGGCTCAGTCGTTAAGCATCTGCCTTCGGCTCAGGTCATGATCCCAGGGTCCTGGGATCGAGCCCTGCATCGGGATCCCCGCTCGGCGGGAAGCCTGTTTCTCCCTCCCCCACTCCCCCTGCTTGTGCTCCCTCTCTCACTGTGTCTCTCTCTGTCAAATAAATAAATAAAATCTCTAAAAATAATAAAAAAAAAAAAATAAATAAATAAAATCAAAATGATATTGCCAAAATTATAATTTTTCAGTGGTTAATCCCTTTAATTCATTTCCACAGAGTAATTGGATCTGTTGTAAGCAATGGGGCTCAAGGAATTAAAAAGCAGGTATTGTGGAGACTTGGAGTGAGAGCAAGAGAACTTGGCTTAGTCCTTGACCTCCCGCTCTGCTCTTAACATCCCCAGATGACCTTGGGTAAGTACCTCATCTTTATGGTCCTTTCTTTTCAGTGCAATAAGGGATTTTGAGAAAATAAACTGTTATGTCCTTTTAAGCTCCAGATATTTATGATTATTATCTGTATCAAGACTGGAATTTACTAAAACTTTGAGTAATTCATGCTATGCATTATTTGTCATGTGAGAAGAGCAGGAACCTGAGGGAAATTGCCTAAATTATTAGAAACAATGACTACTTCTTCATTATAGATAGAGCTAATTGAAGATGACTGGTTTTGTGATCTTGACACTTCCCAGTTGAAAGCCTTTCGGTGGTTCCCTATTGTTCCTTAAAATAAAGATGAAACTCTAACCTGGCCGGCACAGCCCCCCTGCCGTTTAGCCCCTATGTTAGTTGAAGTAGGTCAAATGTGTAATGGCTCAACACAATAGATGTGTATTTCTTGTTTAGCTAATAGTCCACTGAGGAATTCCTGTTGGCAGGCTATTCTTCTAACAGTTCCCCAGGAGCCTAGGTTCGTCCCATCTTGTGGCTTTGCCTCCTCCAGGGACTTATAATTTTTTGTATTTAGCTGACAAAGGGAAAGGGGGGGTAGGCCTTGGCTCAAAAGTATTACTCATTATTTGTGCTCACATGCTATTAGTGGCAAAGAGTCACATGAGTACACCCGAATGCAAGGATAAAACACTGGGAAATACAGTGTTGGTGAACATCCAGGAAGAAGACAAAACGAATTTGGGTAAAGAGGTTAGCAGAGCTTCGTTTCCACCTTAGTGAAGTCATACTAATTTCTTTCAGTTCCTGGAATGCCCCTCCCTTCTGCCCCTGGGCCTTCACCTAGAATCCTTTCCCTGTTCACCTGGCTCCAACTCTCCCCTCTGGTCTCAGTTGGTGGTGACTTCCTCTCTGGGCTCCCATGACATTTTGTTTCTATTTGAATTTGTACCTTATCATAATACTCACGGCAGTTTATTTCAATTAATTGTATGTTTTCTCTGCTAGATTCTATGCTCCTTGGAGGTAGAGGCCATACTTTTTCCCTGTTTGGTTCAGGATTGATGGAAAAAAGGGTGAGAATAGGAGAGGAAGAAGGAGAGAAAAAGATGCAGAGCGTGAGAGCTGGAGAAAAAATAGGAAGTAGATAAGCTACAGTGTCAGGTGTCTTGTGTTTTTGTTTTTTTTTTTTCCTTCACTGAATAGACTAGTTATTTTGGCATGGTATTGTCAGATAGAAAAAATATCCATCACCTTTGTGCTTATAAAAACGGATGTGATATTACAGTATTTTGTTGTATTAGTATAGACTGTAACAACTTCTCTGGGATGATAAGGAAACGCTAATTCTAAAGGAAAGGGGCTGCACCTCGAAATATTTTCAGTGCCCCATTCTTGTCTTGCATCTCAGCAGTGTTCTTTTAAGCACCACCAAAAGCTTGCTGTCTTATTCACTCTTAAAGAATTCACAGGGCTTCTCTAATCATCTTCATTGAATAGTAACTTTCTCATTCTCACTGTGAGATTCTCAGGCTGTGAGGTGAGAGGCTATATAAGAAGAATGGAACGACGATCAGAAGCATTATGGTTTGCTTTTGAGAGAATTATTTGAAGACTTGAAAACACAAGCAGCAGAACTACCCTTAAATTACTGTGAACCTGTCTCTTTAAAATATCTTAGAACCAGAGGGCTACATTGTTTCTGAATTTTACATTTACAAAGATAAGTGTAAAATTCCCTTTTGGTTTCATGAGGAAATGTATTGATAGAAATTGCTATATGGTGAAGCAGGTGTGTCGTCTTTCAGAAATAAATATGGAGAAAATTTAGCAATGTGACAAGCAGTATTTCTTGAAGCCCGAATTGTAACACATATTAGGAAACACACATAGAGGTAAGAAAGTAAATAAAACTCTACATTGATAATTCTACTGTCATGTAATGGATGCAAGTCAAATCATCTAAAACTATGTAGTGTGTAAGTTAGACTACTGGGCTTAACAGACTTCTGAAAGAAAGAAAACACACAATCATTTAAAAATAATTTGAGAAGTGTTCTATTTCAGATATGAAATTACACTAGTTTATATGATGTGTCTTTGGCTTCAAATTCTCACAGAAGTAGTTGACACATAAATCTCAGAAAAAATATTGAAATATGAACTTTTTTTTTGTAAATGAAAAAATTCAGACTTCATGAGTCACCAAAGGTTTCCACATCAGTGTGGAAAGCTGCAAAATAGATCAGGGTTGGCAGATTTCTACTGGTGCTGCCCATAGTCTATGCCTGGCATAGCATGGATTAAAAATTTAATGAAAAACATCAGCTGTGTTTCTTATACACATCAGAGAGCGGGATTTTGCTTGTTTAGCCAATCTGAAAAATGTTTTTCATTTAATGGGGAGGTTAAGACTATTTACATTTATTGAAAGTAACTATATGTTCATTTATAGTCATCCTATATTGTTTTAAAAGTTAGTATGCATATATACATATATATGCATAAATATAAACACAAATATAAATATACAAAAATCATTTTATAGATAACAGCTTATAAGTACTAAAATCTTAAAGAATATAAGTAGTCACAGCATTTAAATACCCAGACATTATTTCAGGGTCTATTAACCTGAGTTTTCATTGTTTTAGGTAATTAAAACTTGACCTCCATTTATTGACTTGTCAGTCCAGCTTGATTCAGATGTTCACTTCCTTTTTAATCTTGTATTGCTTGTCTATCTTGGGTCCAAAGATGAGAAAGCTGAGCATTTAGTTTTTAAGAAAATGACCCTACGTTTTAAAATTATGCCATATAATTTTTTTAATTGGGAGAGACCAAACTGTCTCTTATTTTTACCTGGGAGGTGAGAAAAGCAAGGCTTGAGAAATTGAAGTCTGAGATAAAATGGATATTTACTCTGAAAACCAGGATTTTCCTTTGTTTTCTAAAGGCTGTTTTCCTAAGATATCTTCATTATTTGGATTTAGTTTAAAACAAAATATTAACCCCTTTAAAAGGAAAGATAAATCTTACATTTTTAGTCTGGTTTATTTTCATCCATTTCATCTGTCAGCATGTAGACAGTTGTTTCAGATACTTAGCTACTTTGATAAGGTATTATTTACATTTCTCTTGAATGACAAAAACAAAAACACAGTATACAGTGATATTTTAATGAGACCAATGTCATCTCAAAGATTCTAAAAAGAAAAAAAGAGGAAGTTCTTTCATACTTAACACTAAGGAAACTAATTCTGCTTTGCCCTTGAACCTGCTTAAAAGATTTTATTGGAAGAAATGGAATTGGAGATACTTGCCTTTTTTATTAAAATCAGCTTAATAGTTCTTCGCACTACCTGTTACCACATTGTATAATCCATCTTTGGGTACTAGATTTTCTCCAGATGTTCAGCTTTCTATTGTCTTGGGGATCATGGCTTTATTTATTTATTTATTTATTTTTACAGTTCAGTGAATTGTAGGTCACATCACTTGCCTCTGGCAAATACACAGATGTAGTAGTTTAAAGACATCTTATGTTAAGAAAAAAAATTTTAGTGTTAATTTTTATGAGTCTACTTTTAGATTTAAATAGCAAGCTAATAAGATATTTCTGAGAACACACAATAGGTAGGAGAAATTTACTGATGTGAACAAACTCTATCAAGCTAATCTTAGAAGTTCCCCCATGAGTCTATTTTAAATATCTTATTCTTACAGGTTTTTTTCTGGAATTGTCCACTGTTTTTATGCAAGGATAGTATTGTGCAACTTTATTTTATTTTATTTTATTTTTGTAGTTTTTAATTTTATTATATTATGTTAGTCACCATACAATACATCATTAGTTTTTGATGTAGTGATCCACGATCCATTGTTTTCGTATAACACCCAGTGCTCCATGCAGTACGTGCCCTCCTTAATACCCATCACCGGGCTAACCAATCCCCCCTCCCTCCTCCCCTCTAGAACACTGTTTGTTTCTCAGGTCCATAGTCTCTCATGGTTCATCTCTCCCTCCAATTCCCCCCCTTCATTTTTCCCTTCCTTCTCCTAATGTCCGCCATGTTATTCCCTATGTTCCACAAATAAGTGAAACCATATGATAATTGACTTTCTCTGCTTGACTTATTTCGCTTAGCATAATCTCCAGTCCCATCCATGTTGATGTAAAAGTTGGGTATTCATCTTTTCTGATGGCTGAGTAATATTCCATTGTATATATGGACCACATCTTCTTTATCCATTCATCTGTTGAAGGGCATCTCGGCTCTTTCCACAGTTTGGCTATTGCGGACATTGCTGCTATGAACATTGGGGTGCATATGGCCCTTCTTTTCACTACATCTGTGTCTTTGGGGTAAATACCCAGTAGTGCAATTGCTGGGTCATAGGGTAGCTCTATTTTTAAATTTTTGAGGAACCTCCACACTGTTTTCCAAAGCGGCTGTACCAACTTGCATTCCCACCAACAGTGTAAGAGGGTTCCCCTTTCTCCACAACCTCTCCAACATTTGTTGTTTCTTTCCCTGTCCATTTTGGCCATTCTAACTGGTGTAAGGTGGTATCTCAGTGTGGTGTAAGGTGGTATCTCATGTGGTTCCCTGATGGCTAATGATGATGAACATTTTTTCATGTGTCTGTTAACCATTTGTATGTCTTCTTCAGAGAAGTGTCTGTTCATCTCTTCTGCCCACTTTTTGACTTTGATTATTTGTTTTTTGGGTGTTGAGTTTGAGAAGTTCTTTATAGATCTTGGATACCAGCCCTTTATCTGTAGTGTCATTTGCAAATATCTTCTTGCATTCTGTGGGTTGCCTCTTTGTTTTGTTGACTGTTTCCTTTGCTGTGCAGAAGCTTTTTATCTTGATGAAGTCCCAAAAGTTCATTTTCCTTTTGTTTCACTAGCTTTTGGAGATGTATCTTGAAAGAAGTTGCTGTGGCCGATGTCAAAGAGGTTACTGCCTATGTTCTCCTCTAGGATTTTGATGGATTCCTGTCTCACATTGAGGTCTTTCATCCACTTTGAGTTTATCTTTGTGAGTGGTGTTAGAGAATGGTCAAGTTGCATTCTTCCGCATGTGGCTGTCCAATTTTCCCAGCACCATTTATTGAAGAGACCATCTTTTTTCCATTGCATGTTTTTTCCTGCTTTGTCAAAGATTATTTGACCCTAGAGTTGAGGGTCCATATCTGGGTTCTCTATTCTGTTCCATTGGTCTGTATGTCTGTTTTTGTGCCAGTACCATGCTGTCTTGGTGATCACTGCTTTGTAATATAGCTTGAAATCAGGCAACGTGATGCCCCCAGCTTTGTTTTTCTTTTTCAACATCTCCTTGGTGATTTGGGGTCTTTTCTGATTCCATACAAATTTTAGGATTGTTTGTTCCAGCACTTTGAAAAATGTCATTGGAATTTTGATCAGGATGGCATTGAAGGTATAGATTGCTCTGGGTAGCATAGACATTTTAACAATGTTTATTCTTCCAATCCATGAGCATGGAATATTTTTCCATCTTTTTGTGTCTTCTTCAATTTCTTTCATGAGTGTTTTGTAGTTCCTAGAGTATAGATCCTTTACCTCTTTGGTTAGGTTTATTCCGAGGTATCTTATGGTTTTTGGTGCTATTGTAAATGGAGTCGTTTCTTTAATTTCTCTTTCTACAGTTGCGTTGTTAGTGTATAAGAAAGCAACTGATTTCTGTGCATTGATTTTGTATCCTGCCACATTACTGAATTGCTGGATGAGTTCTAGTAATTTGGGGGTGGAGTCTTTTGGGTTTTCCACATAAAGTATCATGTCGTCTGCGAAAAGAGAGAGTTTGACTTCTTCTTTGCCCATTTGAATACCTTTTATTTCTTTTTGTTGTCTGATTGCTGTTGCTAGGACTTCTAGTACTATGTTGAACAACAGTGGTGAGAGTGGGCACCCTTGACGTTTTCCTGATCTTAAGGGAAAGGCTCTCAGCTTTTCCCCATTGAGGATGATATTCGCTGTGGGTTTTTCATAGATGGATTTTATGAGCTTGAGGAATGTTCCCTCTATCCCTATACTCTGGAGAGTTTTAATCAGGAAAGGATGTTGTATTTTGTTAAATGCTTTTTCTGCATCAATTGAGAGGACCCTATGGTTCTTCTCCCTCCTCTTATTAATGTGTTCTATCACATTGATTGATTTGCGAATGTTGAACCACCCTTGCATCCCGGGGATAAATCCCACTTGGTCATGGTGGATGATCCTTTTAATGTATTGTTGGATCCTATTAGCTAGGATTTTGTTGAGGAATTTGGAATCCATATTCATCAGGGATATCAGTCTGAAATTCTCCTTTTTGATGGGGTCTTTGCCTGGTTTGGGGATTAAGGTAATGCTGGCCTCATAGAATGAGTTTGAAAGTTTTCCTTCTGTTTCTATTTTTGGAAACAGCTTCAGTAGAATAGGTATTATTTCGGGGCGCCTGGGTGGCTCAGTTGGTTAAGCGACTGCCTTCGGCTCAGGTCATGATCCTGGAGTCCCGGGATCGAGTCCCGCATCGGGCTCCCTGCTCAGCTGAGGGTCTGCTTCTCCCTCTGACCCTCTTCCCTCTCATGCTCTCTGTCTCTCATTCTCTCTCTCTCAAATAAATAAAATCTTAAAAAAAAAAAAAAAGAATAGGTATTATTTCTTCTTTGAATGTTTGGTAGAATTCCCCAGGGAATCCATCAGGCCCTGGACTCTTGTTTTTGGGGAGGCTTTTAATCCCTGCTTCAATCTCGTTACTGGTTATTGGCCTATTCAGGTTGTCAATTTCTTCCTGTTTCAGTCTTGGCAGCTTATAGGTTTCCAGGAAGGCCTCCATTTCATCCAGATTGCTCAGTTTATTGGCATATAGTTGTGGATAATAATTTCTAATAATTGTTTCTATTTCCTTGGTGTTAGTCGTGATCTCTCCCCTTTCATTCATAATTTCATTAATTTGGGTCCTTTCTCTCTTCTTTTAGATAAGTCTGGCCAGTGGTTTATCAATCTTATTAATTCTTTCAAAGAACCAACTTCTAGTTTCATTGATCTGATCTACTGTGTTTCTGGTTTCTAATTCATTGATTTCTGTTCTAATTTTAATTATTTCCCTTCTAATGCGTGGCTTAGGCGTCGTTTGTTGCTTTTTCTCTAGTTCTTTAAGGTGTAGAGTTAGTTGGTGAATTCGGGATTTTTCTATTTTTTTGAGTGAGGCTTGGATGGCTATATATTTCCCCCTTAGGACCGCCTTTGCAGTATCCCATAGGTTTTGGACCGATGTGTTTTCGTTCTCATTGATTTCCATGAATTGTTTAAGTTCTTCTTTGATTTCTTGGTTGACCCAAACATTCTTGAGCAGAGTGGTCTTTAGCTTCCAAGTGTTTGAATTTCTGCCAAATTTTTTCTTGTGATTGAGTTCCAGTTTTAGAGCATTGTGGTCTGAGAATATGCAGGGAATATTCTCAATCTTTTGGTATCGGTTGAGACCTGATTACTGACCCAGTATGTGGTCTATTCTGGAGAAAGTTCCATGTGCGCTCAAGAAGAATGAGTATTCTGTTGTTTTAGGGTGGAATGTTCTGTATATATCTATGAGGTCCATCTGGTCCAATGTATCATTCAAAGCTCTTGTTTCCTTGTTGATTTTCTGCTTAGATGATCTGTCCATTGCTGAGAGGGGAGTATTGAGGTCTCCTACAATTAACGTATTGTTATCAATATGACTCTTTATTTTGGTTAACAGTTGGCTTATGCATATGGCTGCTCCCATGTTGGGGGCATAGATATTTACACTTGTTAGATCTTCTTGTTGGATAGACCCTTTAAGAATGGTATAGTGTCCTTCTGTGTCTCTTATTACAGACTTTAGTTTAAAATCTAATTTGTCTGATATAAGAATTGCTACCCCAGCTTTCTTTTGAGGTCCGCTGGCATGGAAGATAGATCTCCATCCCATCACTTTCAGTCTGGATGTCTCTTTAGGTTCAACATGAGTCTCTTGTAGACAGCATATGGATGGGTCCTGTCTTTTTATCCAATCTGCAACCCTGTGCCGTTTTATGGGAGCGTTTAGGCCATTCACATTGAGAGTGATTATTGAAAGATATGAATTAATTGTCATCATGTTGCCTGTGAAGACGTTGTTTTTATAGATTGTCCCTGTAAATTTCTGTTGTAGATCACTCTTGGGGTCTTTCTCCTTTTATAGAACCCCCCTTAATATTTCTTGCGGGGCCGGCTTAGTGGTCACATATTCTTTCAACTTCTGCCAGTCGTGGAGGCTCTGCTACTCTCCATCCATTCTAAATGAAAGCCTTGCCAGATAAAGTATTCTTGGCTGCATGTTCTTCTCATTTAGTACCCTGAATATGTCTTGCCAGGCCTTTCTGGCTTGCCAGGTCTCTGTGGATAGGTCTGACGTTATTCTGATGTTCCTCCCTCTGTATGTAAGGAATCTCTTCCCCCTAACTGCCCTTAAGATGGTTTCCTTGGTTCTAAGATTTGCAAGTTTTACTATTACATGCCGGAGTGTTGGCCTGTTTTCCTTGATCTTAGAAGGGGTCCTCTCTGCCTCTAGGACTCGAATGTTTGTTTCATTCCCCAGATTAGGGAGGTTCTCAGCTACGATTTTCTCAAATACATCTTCTAGCCCTCTCTCTCTTTCTCCACTCCCTCCGGGATTCCAATTATTCTGACATTGGAACGCCTCATGGTGTCACTTATTTCTCTGATTCTATTTTCATGGATTCTGAGTTGTTTTTCCCTGGCCTCCTCTTTTCCCTTTTTATCTATTATACTGTCTTCCAGATCGCTTATTCTCTCTTCTGTCTCAGTTACCCTAGCTGTTAGATTATCTAGATTGGATTGGATCTCATTGATAGCATTTTTAAGTTCTGCCAATTCCCCTTTTATTTCTGCCCTTAGAGACTCTATGTTGCCATTAATTGATTTCTCCATTCTAGCCATTGTCTTCACAATTGCTAGCCTGAATTCCATCTCTGACATCTTGGTTATATGTGCATCCATTTGTAAATCTGCAGCATAAGTCATAATCTCTGAGTCTTTTCTGTTTTGGGGGCTCCTCCTCCTAGTCATTCTGTTGATGGGTGTTTGAGGGAATGTATAGAGTCCAAATTATTGACCAGAACCCAAGCAAGATGCACCTGTTTTCTTGGGACCTTAGGGTTGCTGGCCTCTTGTTTTCCCAGCCTGTCTTCTGGGGGAGGGGCCTGCCGCGCTGTTACTCAGGCAACCCTGTTTGGGCGGAGTTGCCCTGTGCCCCTGTGGCGGGGGATGGGCTCAGTGGGAATCAGTCTTTGGGGCTTTTGTTCTCTGGCGCCTTTCCCTGGCGGCTTTCCGCGTCTCTTCCGCGAGTCAGAGCAGAAGAGACCGTTTCCAACCCTCTGCCTCAGAGCAGAGAGACCGCAGTCTGTTCTTCAGTGAGCTCTTCAGGCCACACTGTCTCCGTTTCTGTACCTGCTGCTATAAACTGCAGCGTCCTGGGTTGTGCGCCCCTCCGCAGCGCTCCCAGTCCTGCCTCCAGGTCGGGGCATGTCTCTGCCCTTTGTGCTTCTAAAACCGCCAGCCGCTCCCAGTTCCCGCTAGCACGACTCCGCCGCTTGGGGTTTCCACCCCCGGAGGTTGTAGTTCACCGACGCGACCCCGGCGCACCGGGTTTCCGTCTCGGAGCCTGCAGTTCACGTGTGCGCGACCGTCGCTCCGGTTTCTGTCCGGGGGGGCTGCAGTTCGCGTGTGTGCAACCCCGCCGGTCTGGTTTTCCACCCCGGGGGCTGCCCTAAAGTTCTTTCCCCACGCTACCGGTCTGCGAGTCTGTGCCCCGTCTGTAGCGCGCAAGGCTGTCACTCACCGGCGGTGTAGGATCCCCACATCCAGGCACCCTCCCGCCGCCGTTTGTCTTCCGATATCTGCCTGCAGGATCACGGCTCTCCGCTTTGTACCTCAAAACCAACTGCCTGCGATATTCTGTTTGTAGAGATCCGGATCTTCTTACATCTCAGGCTGGTTTCGTGGGTGCTCAGAGTGGTCTGGTAGTTATCCAGCTCAATTCCGGGGACCAGTTGAAATAGGGTCCCCTATTTCTCTGCCATCTTTCCCCTCCTCTCCCCACAACTTTAAATTAATTACACAATTATACCAAAGCATAATATAAATGATCTGTTGGTTTTGTCTATTGACAGTGAAAGCACAACTCAGCATACAGATTATTTTCACAAAATAATCTATTGCATGACCAGGCAACATATTTTTTTCAGTGAATTTTAGCCAGCATAAAACTCAAGTTGTAGTTATTTTGAAACTGGACTGTTCCTTTCTGTGAACAATAAGCTAAAGGTGTCAGAAGAATCATCTCAGGTAACTAAGGTTGGTCTCCTTATAATTATATTTTTCCAGAATTTCTTTTTTTTAATTAAAAATTTTTTCAAAGACTATTTATTTATTTGAAAGAGAGAGAGAGAGAAAGAGAGCACACATGAGCAGGGGGAAGGACAGAGGGAGAGTCTTCCCAGAATTTCTTAACCCTGTCTGGCAATCATGTTAAAGCAGCATTCTACAGAAGAGAGTCACTAAAATAAGTGGACCTATGATGTGAATAGGTCATATTAGGGCATATCATTATACTCGTCCTTTGCCAGCTCTTGGGGAATTTGAATTTCTGTATATTAGATAAGCCCCTTATCCTGATTCGTTGGCCTGTAGTGTTTGGGATGGGTATATCTCTACTAGATGAAGTATAAAGGGGACCTGTTTTCTGCTTCTGTGAACTTTATTTATTTTGAAAGATTTTATTTATTTATTTGACAGAGAGAGAGAGAGACAGCGAGAGAGGGAACACAAGCAGGGGGAGTGGGAGAGGGAGAAGCAGGCTTCCGGCTGAGCAGGGAGCCCGATGTGGGGCTCGATCCCAGGACCCTGGGATCATGAGTTGAGCCAAAAGCAGACGCTTAACGACTGAGCCACCCAGGCGCCCCTGCTTCTGTGAACTTTAAATTAAATCCAGGCTTCTTTGGAATAAAATGAAAACAGTGCTGTTGAGATTAAACCAACCTACAGGGGCGAACCCAGATTTAAGATTTGGAAGGTGGTTGGGGCGCCTGGGTGGCTCAGTTGGTTAAACGACTGCCTTCGCTCAGGTCATGATCCTGGAGTCCCGGGATCGAGTCCCGCATCGGGCTCCCTGCTCAGCGGGAAGCCTGCTTCTCCCTCTGCTGTGCTCTCTCTCTCTGACAAATAAGTAAATAAAATCTTAAAAAAAAAAAAAATTAAAAAAAAAAAAAAGATTTGGAAGGTGGTTAATTCAGACTCCTTTCAAAGTCGCTTTCCCTTTAGTGTGCTGCATGAAGCACTTTATGGAGGCTCCCTGAAATTTGATGGCCAACAGTATGTATTCCTGTGTTAGGAAGATTCCACCAACTTTCAGAGCCCCAAGCATCTAAAGTGCAACTCGTGGCCTTTTATAGAATTAGGATGGGGGCCAAGACAGTACTCAAGCATCTAACATTAGATAATTCCTGATTGCACTTCTTTAGTCTGTCTCTGTTATGTTTTACTGTCTTGTTGAAACTAAAGCAAATCTGAGCCTTGTAGGTATATGAGTTATGGTAGTATAAGAGTTATTTACTCTGATTTGCAGAAAAATTTAAGAGCCTTGACTGGCTTAATCTTTTCCTACTGCATAAAGACTGCCTGTCCTAATTTAAATTTAACTTTGGTACTTTCATTTGTCATCCAACTTTTCTAATTTAATAACAGTATCTTAGGTGGGGGAGGGAAACTTCCCTGGAAATAAATTATTAAGGAAATATGGATATTGTATATGTTCCTCTTATAAATGAAAAACAACCACAAAAACATATGAGAGAGATACTTGTTGAGATAAGAGATCTCTTCTAGTGTTCTACCAAAAAAAGGGGGGGGCAGGGGATTTTTAGTTTAGATAGTTAAAAAAAATGCCTCTTTCTTTCATTCTAAATTTTACATCTCAACTGAGGAAACAAACAGGGCTTACTATATTTAAATAAGGTTTGGTATCACAAGTTAAATGCAGAGATTTAGCTCTCATGTTAGTACAGACTTTGGGACAGCAGGAGGTAGAAACAAGTTGTAAATTGATAAAAGGAAACCACTTATATGAAGTGACTTTAAATTTTTTTTTTTTTTTAAGATTTTATTTATTTATTTGACAGAGAGGGAGACATCGAGAGGGAACACAAGCAGGGGGAGTGGGAGAGGGAGAAGCAGGCTTCCCGCTGAGCAGGGAGCCCGATGCGGGGTTCGATCCCAGGACCCTGGGATCATGACCTGAGCCGAAGGCAGATGCTTAACCGACTGAGCCACCCAGGCGCCCCGTGACTTTAAATTTTTGATTAAAAACATTTACTCAATACATACTGTCTCTGTGTGCCAGACTCTGTGCTAGGAGTTAGAACTATAAACTTTCATTTAGTCAACAAATTTATCTTGTGCCCTTACCACAAGCCAAGCACTATTCTAGGCACTGGAGACAATAATAGAAAGAAGAAACAAAAATTCTAGGCTTCATTGAACTTATGTTCCAATGGGAAAAGTCAGACAAAAACACAATATATAAGTAAACTCTAAAGTTTATTATGTAGTGAGTGCTAGTGAGAAAAACAAAGCAGAATAAAAGGGACTAGGAGAACTGAGGGATTATAATTTGTTTAAAATGAAGTAAAAATTGGTGCAGCCACTACAGAGAACAGCACAGAGACTCCTTAAAAAATTAAAAATAGGGGCGCCTGGGTGGCTCAGTCAGTTAAGCATCTACCTTGGGCTCAGGTCATAATCCCGGGGTCCTGGGATCGAGTCCCACATCAGGCTCCCTGCTCAGTGGGGAGTCTGCTTCTCTCTCTCCCTCTGCCTGCCACTCCGCCTTCTTGTGCACTCTCTCTCTGTGTCAAATAAATAAGTAAAATCTTAAAAAATATTAAAAGTAGAACTACCATATGATCTAGCAATACTACTTTTGGATATTTATTTGAAAAAAATGAAAACACTAACCAGAAAAGACATATGCATACCTATGTTCATTGCAGCATTATTTACAATGGCCGAGACATGGAAGCAACCCAAGTGTTCATCAATAGATGAATAGGTAAAAAAAATGTGGAGTACACATGCACACACACACACACACAGAGAAATATTATTTAGCCCTCAAAAAAGAATGAAATCTTTCCATTTAAGACATGAATGGACATTGAGTGCCTCATGCTGAGTGAAATAAGTTAGACAGAAAAAGGCAAATACCATAGGATTTCACTTACAAATGGAGTCTAAAAAGCAAAACAAAGTAAATAAACAAAACAAAACAAAACAGAAATAGACTCATAAATACAGAAAATAAACCAATGGTTGCCAGAGGGGAGGAAGGGGATGGAAGAAATAGGTGAAGAGGACTAAGAGATACAAACTTTCAGTTATAAAATAAAAGACAGGAGGATGTAATGTACAGTATAAGGAATACAGTCAGTAATATTGTAAAAACTATGTGTGGTGACAGATAGTAACTTGACTTAGAAACTAAGAGCTGGTTCTTTGAAAAGATAAATAAAACTAATAAACCTTTAGCCAGACTCATCAAGAAAAAAAAGAGGACACCAAGTAGCAAAATCAGAAAGAAAAGAGGAGCTATTACAAAGAATACCACAGATACACAAAGGATCTTAAGAGGCTACTATAAACAATTATATGCTAACAAATTGGACAACTTAGAAGAAATGGATAAATTCCTGGAAGTACACAATCTTCCAAGACTTAATCATGATGAAATAGAAAATCTGAATAGCCTGACTAGTAGCAGTAAATTTGAATCAATAATCAAAAAACACTCAATGAACAAAAGTCCAGGACCAGATGATGATGCAAGTGAATTCTACCAAACAGTTGAAGAACTAATACCTATTCTTTTCAAATTATTCCAAAAATTTGAAGAGGAAGGAATGCTTCCAAACTCATTCTACAAAGTCATCATTACTCTGATATCAAAACCAGACAAAAACACCACATAAAAAAGGAAAATTATAGGTCAGTATCCCAGGGTGGGGGGCGTTGTAATTTTATTTTTTTATTTTTTTATTTTTTTGGCGTTGTAATTTTAAATGGGGTGGATTCAGCAAGTGCTCCTTGCAAAAGGAAGAGCCAGTGTTAAAGTTCTGTGGTGTGGGCTTGCGGGGACAGTTTCAAGATCTGCAGAGAGACAGAGAAGTTGGAGTTCAGCGGGGGGGACGGGGGAAAGTATCAGAAGTTGGGAAGTAGTAATGGTCTATCAGATCATGGTAACATTGTAAGAATTTTAGCTTTTACTCTGAGTGAAAAGACACCAACAGAAGGTTTGAACAGAGGGTTTAATCTGATTTAAATTTTAAAAGGACCTCTCTGGCTGCTGTAATGACTGTAGACTGTGACAGGGTGACATGAGGGACAGCTAGGGAAGAATGGAAGCAGAGAGTTTCATGCTCTTCAAGGGTCTTGGGTCTTGTTCAGGAGCCAGATATATTCACAGATTGTAAAGGTGAGTAAGGAGGAAGAAGTAGGAGGAAAGTGTGGTCTGAGGACAGAAGCAAGCTCTCTCAGTGTCAAATGCACTCGTTTCCAATTCTGCCCATTCAGTGTTAGTAGATTTTACAGAGTCCTTCCGGGATGTGGAGGCAGAAAAGGACAGAAGGAGGGTGACACATTTTTATTTAAAATATTTATCTTTTAAAATTATAACTGTAATACACATTAATTATAAATAAGTTTAGAAAAGTATAAATTAAAAAGCAAAAGTAAAAATTTAAATTTAAATTAAAAATTTAAAAATAGGAAGCAACTATAATGCCATCATCAAGAAATAGTGACTGCTCGCATTTTTATTTATTTTATTCCAGCCCTTTCTCTATCTACCTACTTATTTATGAAGAACTAAAAAAAAATACTCTATTTGAGTGGATTCTATTCTTTTCCCTCAAATTATACCAATTAACATTTACCCATATCATGGAATATTTACAGAAACTATGATATTTATGGCAGCATTTCCAGCTATAGAGATACAGCATTCATTATGTTATTATAGCCATATATTTAGAAATATGGATTGTTTTCACTTTCATATTATTAAAGGAAAGTTGGTTTTTGTTTTGTTTTTGTTTTTGTTTTTTGACAGAGAGAGAGAGAGAGAACTGCGTATGCACATGAGTGGGGGTGAGGGGCAGAGGGAGAGGGAGAGAATATTAAGCAGGCTCCACACTGGGCCTGAGCCCAGGGCTCCATCTCACAACCCTGAGATCATGACCTGAGCTGAAACCAAGAGTCAGACTCTTAACTGACTGAGCCACCCAAGAGCCCTGAGGAAACCTGTTTTGATCATGCTTGAATATAAATCGTTTTAAGCACCTTTAATGATTTTCTTAGGATACATTAATAGCTGTAGTAGTGAAGTTTTAAGATCAAAAGTACAATTACCTTTCATTTTCCTGGCACAAGGCATCAGACTCTTCTCCAGAAAAGCTATAGGTGCACACCTTTGACAGCATTACCATAATCCCAACTATCTTTGAACAATGTAATTAAATACACATGTGAATTTATTTACTACTGCACTTTACATTTGTTAGTATCATGTTTCTCTTTACCCCCCATTTTTCCTTTATTGAGATGCATATATATACTTATTCATTTATAAGATCTTGTTATAAAATAAGGTTATTCAACATTCTGTCATGCATATTGTGAATATATTTGTCATCATGCCTTTTAATTTGCATGCTATTTTAAATTTTATATGGTTTATCTTTTCCTTTGTTATTTTCTCCTGTTTTTAGAAATACTATTTTGATCCTAATATTAATATTCACATCTTGCTTTTCTACAAGCCCCTGTGTTATTTATTGATTTTCCTTTTTATATTCTCCCCCCTCAAACTCATTCTCCAATTGGACGTTTTTACGTGGAGTCAAAGATGAGGATCTAAGCTGACTTTTGTATTCTCAGCATGTGGCAGGTTTTCCCAACAGTACATTTAGAAGAATCAATTCTTCTCCCATTAAATTGTGATATTTTCTTTATTGTTGTAAAGTTTATACATATACTGGATTCTGCTTCCACCAATCTGTTTAAAATTTTTTATGTTACACTATGTCTTGATATGTGGTAGGAAATGTTTCTGCAACATTTCAAGTCTTAAACACATGATTTAGTTGGTTTGAGGAAATCAGACTAGTCAAAGAGACCTCCCTGTAGGCTGATGAATTATTTTTTCCTATTTCTGTTTCTGTCTAAAACAAAATGGTTTTTATTATCTGTTCTGTCATTTATCATTTATTCTGAATAAACTCTCTCCCATCTCAGTAAATGTTCCTCAATGCTGAAAATACTTAGCCAGAAATAAAACTTCTAGAATTTTATGTTAAATCAAACCAAATTTATATATGAATATAGGATGAAATATGCAACATTTCTGGCAGGTTAAGTGCCTGAGTAGGTGAATGAATGAATGAATGAACGAAGTATGGGGTATGGAGATAAATACACAGATAAGATTTTCATGATGAAATTACACTGGTAGATACAAAACTAAGAAACTCTAATACATAAACCCATTTTATAGTTCAAAATATAAACTCTAATTCGGAATATTGGAATTCTAGTGGAGAATATGGTTTGAAACAGGATGACTGAAATGGTCTGAGACAAATGACTGAAAATATGAGATGATTTTCCCATTTGCATTTTTGTTCTAGAACTGACTGCAAATACGTTTCCTTTGGCAAAATATAAAGATTTTAATACCCTGATTAGCCTGACAAATGAAATGGTAAGCATGCCTTGAGAGGTTGTTTTTAACCCTAGTTATGTTTTCTCATATGGTATTTTGCCTTCCCTACTATTTCTTTCTCCACTCACTTTTTCCTCCTCCTTTTTAGATTTCCCTTCCATTTCATTTTTAAAAATCCAGTCTAATTAACTTCAGCAAGAAAGGTCTAATAACCAGTCAATCATGAAAGAGAAAAAAAGAAAGCAAGAAAAGAAACTATCAACTGATTAGTATATCTTTCTCATTATACAGTAGATTAGATATTACTGTTTTGACTTCACGGCCTCATGAGAAAGACTTGGCTAAGAAAGACTACAACAAAACATTCATTAGTATGACATATGGCAAAAATAATGGAAGTGGGACCCAACAAACCCATTCAGGTTAAAATCTTGAAGCTGTAATTGTAAGATAATTGCGTAGTCTTATTGTCAAGCAGTTACAGCATGAGACTAATAGGATGCCAAGGGAAATGTTGATCAGTACTTGAGAGCCTTAATTTTCTCCAAATTTTATTCACCAACTTGTTCAATGAATAGGGCTCTCTTCTGAAGTTGCTATTCATGTGTGAGTTACTGAACAGTTACGTGCTTAAAAATGGTAGCCAAACAGAGCTACTGAGAGGGCGTGGAGTGGGCACTCAGAAGAGAAAATGAAAGATACACTCTTCCAAATTTTATTCCAAGATGTAGGGAATGCTCCCAGCATCTAGATTGCATTTCTCACTGTGCTGATAATATTACTTATAACTGCACTAAATAAGCCATTACATTAATCTTTTTTTTCAATTTACTCGTTAAAAAATTACTTTCATGTTTGCAAGAACAATTTGTAGGATTGATCAAATGTTCAAGTCTGTGTAGATTTTCTTTTATGAGTTGTTCTATGATCACAAATTCACATATTCTGTTGTAAAATGCTTATAAACATAATAATATCTCAGGTATACGGAAGTTGTAAGCATTCAGATATCTCTAATCTATTTTTAATAGAAAAGTGATATATGCTGTATACCATTCTTACTTTAAGTGAATTATGCACAGTTTTTCTCCCAATAACTGCTTATGTTATGAGTTTATTAATGAACTTTATGTGCACAGAGAAAGCAAAAAAAGAAATATCTCCATCTGCAATAGGCAATCAGAATATGCTCTATTTTAAGTAACACAATAATTTCATTAATGTCAGAATGAACGGTTCAACTTTTGGCAGAATGAAATTTATGATTATCAGAGTTGCCTAAAACCTAAAATTAAATGGAAAATGTTGAAAATGAGTTTAAAAATCACAATAATTCAAGAAGGTTCTTAGGGTACATTTTCAATAACTTTTCCACAAAGATATAATATTTGGCCATTTAGTCTAACAGGTTAACTTAGGTAAGGACAAAAAAGCAGTGAGAAGATTTTCCAAAGCAGTGCATCTACTTGGCCCTTCTTCCTAGATCACAGATCTGTTTACACAAATAACAGTTGGTATCCAGAGAGATACCTTGAATGAAAATCCAAGTAAATTATTTATTAAAGGATGTCTGTTAGCTCTTCTTTTGTACCTTCTGCTATTTGCCATGATTCTTTTAAAACATCAAACTGATCGTGAAAATCTTTTGTTCAAAGTTCTCTAACAACAACACCTCTCCTACAAGTCAGCCAGATTAAAAGCGTGTCCTTGTAATGCCCTTGCAGAATTCTGCGGCTCACTCTGACCTCGTCTCCCCCCACCCACCCCAAACTTACTCTGCCTTAATTCTTCAAGTTTGTCTCAGAACTCTTTGTAGTTCCTTCCACCTAGAATGTTTTTTCCCCAGATATGTCCCTGTCTCTCCTTCTTCAAGTCTGTGCCCTAGGACTACTCTTAAACATGGAAAGTGGACTCCTCTGCCCAGCGTCTGCTCTTCTAGAGATGCCATTCCTACTCCCCTTTGTGCTGAATTGCACCTCCCACAGAGCAGAGTTCAACAAGCCAAGAGGAAACACCTATCTAACATAGGCAGTCCCTTTTCTAGAGGACCCTGTCATTTTCAACAATACCCAGAAAATGTTATGGGTCAGGCTGCTTTGCTCAGTGAGAGCTTCTCTGATTATCTTATTTAAAATTATTTCTTCATCAGATGACATGATACTTTATGTGGAAAACCCAAAAGACTCCATCCCAAAATTGCTAGAACTCATACAGCAATTCAGCAACATGGCAAGATATAAAAATCAATACACAGAAACCAGTTGCATTTCTATACACTAACAATGAGACAGAAGAAGGAGAAATTAAGGAATTGATTCCATTTACAATTGCACCAAGAAAACATAAGAAACCTAGGAATAAACCTAACCAAAGAGGTAAAGGAGCTGCACTATAAAAGCTACAGAACACTTATTAAAGAAACAGAGGAAGACACAGAGAAATGGAAAAACATTCCATGCTCATGGATTGGAAGAATAAATATTGTAAAATGTCTATGCTACATTCAATGCAATCCCTATCAAAATACCATCGACATTTTTCACAGAGCTGAAACAGATAATCCTAAAATTTATATGGAACCAGAAAAGAACCCCAATAGCCAGAGGAATGTTGAAAAAGAAAACGCTGGTGGCATCACAATGCCAAACTTCAAGGTATATTACAAAGCTGTAATCATCAAGACAGTATGGTACTGGCACAAAAACAGACACATAGATCCGTGGAACAGAACAGAAACCCAGACATGTATCCTCAACTCTCTGGTCAACTAATCTTCAACAAAGCAGAAAAGAACATCCAATGGAAAAAAGTCTCTTCAACAAATGGTCCTGGGAAAACTGGACAGCCACATGTAGAAGAATGAAACTGGACCATTTTCTTACACCATACACAAAGATAAACTCAAAATGGATGAAAGACCTAAATGTGAGACAGGAATCCATCAAAATCCTAGAGGAGAACACAGGCAGCAACCTCTTCGACCTTGGCCATAGCAACTTCTTGCTAGACGTGTCTCCAAAGGGAAGGGAAACAAAAGCAAAAATAAACCATTGGGACTTCATCAAGATAAAAAGCTTCTGCAAAGGAAACAGTGAACAAAACTAAAAGGCAACCTACGGAATGGGAGAAGATATTTGAGAATGACATATCAGATAAAGGGTTAGTATCCAAGATCTATAAAGAATTTAACAAACTCAGTACCCATAAAACAAAGAATCCAGTCAACAAATGGGCAGAAGACATGAACAGATATTTCTCCAAAGAAGACATCCAAATGGCCAACAGACACATGAAAAAATGCTCCACATCAATTGCCATCAGGGAAATACAAATCAAAACCACAATGAGATACCACCTTACGCCAGTCAGAATGGCTAAAATTAACAAGACAGGAAACAACAAATGTTGGCAAGGATGCAGAGAAAGGGGAACCCTCTTACACTGTTGGTGGGAATGCAATCTGGTACAGCCACTCTGGGAAACAGTACGGAGGTTCCTCAAGACGTTAAAAATAGAGCTACCCTATAACCCACCAATTGTACTAGTAGGTATTTACCCCAAAGATAGAAATGTAGTGATCCAAAGAGGCACCTGCACCCCAATGCTCATAGCAGCAATGTCCACAATAGCCAAACTGTGGAAAGAGCCGAGATGTCCAACAATAGATGAATGGATAAAGACGATATGGTATATATATATATATATATATATATATATATATATGTACAATGGAATATTACTCAGCCATCAAAAAGGATGAATACGTATGATTTACATTGACATGGATGGAACTGGAGGGTATTATGCTGAGCAAAATAAGTTAAACAGAGAAAGACAATTATTGTATGGTTTCACTCATATGTGGAATATAAGAAACAGTGCAGAGGATCATAGGGGAAGGGAGGGATAACTGAATGGGAAGTCATCAGAGAGGAAGAAAAACCATGAGAGACTTTAACTATAGGAAACAAACAGGAGGAGGGGGTGGGGGGAATGGGGTAATTGGATGATGGGCATTCAGGAGGGCATGTGATGTGATGAGCACTGGGTGTTATACACAAATGATAAATTATTGAACGCTACATACATCTGAAACTAATGATGTACTATATGTTGGCTAATTCAATTTAAATAAAAATTAAAACTAAAATAATAAAATAAAATTATGCCTTCATTATTACCCAGATCTCCCTCTTTCCCTTTCATATAGTACATATCACTTTCTGACCTAGTATGTAGTTTATTTACTAATTGTATTTGTCTCCTCCTACTAGAATGTAAACTCCAGGAAGCAGGGATTTTGCCTACTTGTTTGCTGCTGTGGCACCCTGTCCCAAATAGTGCTTGGCACACAGTATGTGTTCAGTGATATTTGTTGAGTGAATACATGAATGAAGGGCACAGGCTCATCTTCTGTCTTCTGAATAGCTGTAAATGTGACAGAAATTCATCTGTTTATCTTTCTTGCCCATGGATCCTGTTGTAATGATTCAAATCTCTCTTCTGAAATCCATCAAGTAATGTCAAAGTATATATATTTAAAAAGTCTTCAAAATATCAGAATTTAATTAAAATTAAAACTCCTCATAAATTGGCTATAAACCGCCTCTTTCTCTGAGCTTTGGAACTGTAGTTGAGAAGTTATTCATAAGGAGAATCCTCAGTTCAAACCAACTGTGCTTAAAAGTTTTTAAGTTCTGAATGACCCCTTCTGGGATAGTCTGAAGCCTTTGTATGAAACCTAAAGAAAACCAGCTTCCCAAAGATGTGTGAACAATTTTCTGGTACAACATTTTCCAGTCTGTGTTTTCTAAATATTTTGTAGTTTACTAAATATTTACTGTTATAACCTAAATAGAATATTGACTTAAGGATAAAGTACTCCCCAAATGAGAACTCACATTTTTTAAAAAAGAGTTACTAAACTTTTGCTCCTTGTTTCCTGTGTTTAGTAAGAGCTGGGCACTGTCCTAGGTAGTAGAAAAATGAGAAATCATGGTGTCTTAGAAGACCAAAGACATATTTATCTAGTGATCTTTTCAAGTATTAAAGCAATAGTGAAAAAAAATTGATAAATATCTTTCAAACAGAACATTTAGTGTAATATTTTCATCAATAGAAATATTCCATTTGTCAGGACACTTTGAGCACCTGCAATAGAATTTTGAAACTTTGGAAGCTTTAGAGATTACCCATATTTAATCTCTTCATTTCACTAGTGAAAATTCTAAGCCTCAAATAATTTAAGACAAATAAACAGTGCACATAAGCATTAAAAATAAAATATTCTGGTAGTCAGAGAAGGGAGAAAAAGCTCCTATTGAGGGCTTGGAGATCATCAGTGTCTGAAGACAGAGGCAGCATGGCCAGGCCTGACACAAAGGAACAAAGATAGGAATGCTTAGATGCTGTGATAAGGAAGAGTAAGTGCTCTGATTTGATTGGCATGTCAGGGAGAAATGGGGCATGGTTGAGAAGTAGGATCAGATCGTAGGCTTAAAAATTTGAATTTCACTCCATAAGCAAAGAAGAGATATTAATGTTTTTGCAGGAAGATGATTAAGTTGTATTCAAGAATATAATTCATTAGTAGTTGGGAGGGTCAGTAGAGTGAGAAGACTACTTGCTTGATGATCATCAGTGTTATGAAAATGATTGGTGTTTCCTGTAGTCATATTAGATTGTTGGGACATATAGTTCAGGGAGGTAAAAGTCCACTAGAATTCAAGTTATGGAGGCAGAATGGGGAAGACAGAGTAGAAAGGAGACATGCTTTGTGGGTGGGTTTAAGGAAACATAAGAACTGAGTGTACATTTCAGCAATCTCTGTCATGTAGGTGTAGTACCAAGAGAATCTAACTTTGGGTATTGAATTAGAGTCATGAAATAAACCATAGTAATAAAATAGAAAGATGTCTGTTCAACATTTCCCTGTCACTTGTCCCATTTTAGAACCAGAGTGATGTTTTCTTAGCTTTTGAAATCTCCAGGACAAATGACAAACTCCCCCTCTCTAATCATTATTGAAGGAGGGATTCACCAGCTATGATACAAACTAAATTTAAGGAATAAATAGAAAACTAAGATATTGTTGGAGGGTTGGTATCAGTGGAAAAATTAGGCACAATATATGTGATCTTCAATACGTGAAAAATTGACAAGTAAGAAAATAATTTAGAAGAAAGAGAGAAATGGAAATGATTTTGAGCACCATTATGTACCAGATGATCATGTGATCATATGTAGAGCAAGCAAGGCAAACTACAGTCCTGCTACCTTGCTTGTGAAGAAGATGATTGTAAAGATACTTCACAGTATACAGAATTTATAGCATTTAGAGTCTTATTTAATTGCTTCTGACAAGAACTATATGATTAGAGTATAGTGGTGTAGAACATTTTACAAATAAATTTTATGTATTATCTTAGCAAAATGTTTTCCCTCTGAATATGTGCCCTAAAATACTCTACATTTTTAAGTTGTGATATTTATTTATCTTGGGTCAAATTTCTTCCTATAAGAACACATCCCTTATGTAATAACGTAAATCAATGGGAAACATGATTCAATTAATAATTTTTTAAACAAATGCATTGCAAGATCATATTTTTTTTAAGTGTGCTATATCTGTAGTTAAATTATTTTCAAAAAAGTAATTTACGTTTGACTTAAGGACACTTTTCTCATTAAGATACGCTACTGAAAAATCCACAAGACAGCGTGTTTGGAGAGACTGTGTGTATTAAATTATACATGGTCACTTAGGGAATTGCTCAAGGAAATACTAATAGTAACAGTATAAGCCCATAGGTATTATGGCAAGTACATCCATCATGTGAGAACAGTTGTCATTAATAAAGCCTTATTGCCAACTACAAAGAGCTTTCAAAGTATTTTCCACTTGGATTACTGTATTGTCTTACAAATTTTAAAGATTCAGTTATTGGCTTAGGAAATTGAAAATAAATGTCAAAACCCAAAGTGTGAAGTTCTGCAACAACTGTTTAGGTTTGACTGATCCCTGCTATAAGAACGTGAACAAAAATAAGACACATGTAGAAATGAATTAAACTAGTTGTATACAATAAGCTAAATAAAGTCCAAATAGATAAAAGAAGGTATTTAAGAAAAGTATAACACTTTTTTTTTTTTAACAAGAGCATTCTTCTGGCACTAATCTTGTTAAACCTTGTGACTTTTTGTCTCACTACACTGACCTTCTATTTCTTCTATTATCTCTTACATTGTCATTTAAATTTTCACATTTTATTTCAGCCTTCCCAGAGTAACTGGCAGCTCCCTGATTGCAAGAAACACACTTTAAATTTCTTGAAACATGAAGAGTTTCTATTAGAGTAGGCATCTGATTCATTTATAATGTTTAATTATAAATTCTCTATCACTTATTTGAAAATTATTAAAAGTTTCACTTGAATTAATATGTACCAGGCATTGTGTTAAGTGTTTTATGTGGATTATCTAATTCAATCTTCAAAATAATATTTATGTACTAAATAATTTTGGTAATGATATCTAGTATTCCTCTAGAAAAGTAAGAGATATAATTTAAGTAACTTATTCAGGATCTCACAGTTATTTGTGGTAGACAGAGATAGGATTTTGAACCCAGGAATTTGGATACCAATATTTTACTACGACTTTATACTGAGTTCACCCCTCTTAATCAATGTCTTCGCTTTCACATAAATGACCTGGAGAGTTTGTGAATTCCACTAATAATGTAATTCAGAAATGCACAAAATGTATCTTTGGAATTAGTTTTCAGGATGCTCAACTGCATAACCACAAGCAGTAAGTGACTGCTCTGTACACTTACAGAATGATCATGAGTTTCATCCTGTATTTTGAAGCATGTATGGCCTGAGCTTTTCCTTCTCCAATTCCATTACCAGGCCTGTCAGATGTAGCCATTCTACTCAGTGGGCCTACCATTCCTCATCCTCTGAATGTATCAATAGCAAAAGCCACTAGTTACCCCAACTTCCTCTTCAGGAGCCCCAGGTCCCAGCCAGCCACTACAGGTGGTTCTTTAAAGATTCCTTTCCTTTGACTGTTACTTTCTTTTCTTTGTACATGTTTCAGTGTTTTTTGTTTCATCCAATAACCAATTCCAAACATCTGCATTGATCTAAGAATTTATTGCTTGTAACTTTATTTCTGTATAAGTTAAGATACTTTGGTTGCAAGAAACAGAAAATAACTTTGAGAAAATTAGAGAAAAGAAGACTGAAGGAGAGGGGAGTATGGGAGGGGAGGAGAGATACACTGGAAGGACACTGGGATACCTCACAAAATCCAAGCAAAAGTAATATGAGGACACAGATCTCTCCTCTTATCTCATCAATTTCTACCTTGTTTGTCGTCATCATATTACTCAAATCTTAATGTCTTCCTCCCACCCAATACATCATTGATCAATCCTAAAATTTCAAGGGGAAATAATCTATCATGGAATATAACTCACCTTACTGGTCCGAGGGATGCAATTTGTTATTAAAAAGAGGGAAAGAAAAGTGAGGAAAGAAAAGTATTCAGGAAAGATAGAAGGAATAGCTCCCTAAATCCTTTTCTCCAACATTCTTTTCTTCTAAACACGTGATTTAAAAAATGGCTCTCTGAACCTAATTTTCTCCCATGTAGGACCTCAAATGGGCTTTTTTCCCTCCTAATGGGAGACAACCCAAAATCATGCCCAGTTCCTACTTGCAAAAATGTCACTGATATTTTTGGTCCAGTACCTCTGAGTAATATATTTTCCTCTAGTTTTATCATGGTTCTCTCATGAGATTGTGCAACCTATCTAGGAAAGTTATGTATATAACTGCCATTCAACACATCATATGTACAAGAGAAGAGAAAAACAAAAAAAAGTAATACAGAATTTTAAATAGCATATGTTCCTCAAGCAAGGAATAGACTATATTCTTAATTGCTGAAAATTGCCAGAAAGCCAGATATGGTATTTCTGATTTAATTATTCCACTTTCTATTTCATATTCTCCTTGTTCAGTATCTGCTTTTTAGAGTTTTTTCCCATTAGAATGATTCAAGTTATTATTCCTGAAGGTCAGAGCTTCTAGTGGCCCCTGCCAATATAGGGATACCATATTTTTTACTTCCTGAGAAGGTAGAAATATCATGTCCTCAAAAGGAATTTCCTACACTTACTCCATTTAGTCCTGAGAGTCAGGGTCAATCATCTCAGCCATAGCAAGTGAAATATACTGCTTCAAGTTCTGCTGCCCACTGGGAAGGGCTCTTTTCTCCACTCTCCAGGGCCCCACTCTGAATGGGGCTGTGATATCATAACTGTCACTTTCAACAGGTGACCACACTTTGCTCAGAGCTAGCTATAATCTAATCTCCAGTTTCCTTATTCCCAAATTGATGGGGAGCATCACATGAGGTCCCCATCTTTGGTACTGATTGAGGAAAGGCAGTGTTATGGTAGAAAAAGATACACTGGGGGGGCTGGGGGGCTCAGTTGGCATTGGGCTCCCTGCTCAGTGGGGAGTCTGTTTCTCCCTCTGCCCCCCTCCCAGCTCATTCTCTCTCTCTCTCTCTCTCTCTCTCACACACACACACAAATAAATAAAATCTTTAAAAAGAAAAGAAAATATACACTGGGAGTGTAAGCAGTTTCCTAAAGGACTTATCTAGACTTTCTAGAACTATTCAGGCAAAGACCTCTTCTTTATGGCTGAGCAGATTCAAGATGGACAGCTTAGGTCAGTTGGTCAGCTGATCTCCCAAGCTCTGTGTAACAAGAGCTCTGTCCAACCAGAATTCCATTTATCACATGACTCTCATTATTTCTCAAACAAGAAATAATAACTTGTTGAAAAGGATATGGCCTACTTCCAAAATCCTAGTGATCTTCGCTGTGAATGCTTTACCAGGGTTTTCCACATGATCCATCTAGGACCTCAAGATGCTTTTAACAGCATGGGCTCATTAGATCAAAAGAATTAATGGCAGAGCTGTTCAGGCTGTGGTCTAGACCAGCTGGGTTGCATGCTTCTTCTGAACCCTACTCAATTTTGGATCACTTGGTAAAGGATTTGGAGGAGGACACCTATAGATGGGATATATTGCCATCAGAATCCAGGTAACCCACTAAGCGTGCCTCCCTCTTGATGGCTTAGGATGCAAAGTACAATGAGGAAGAGGAAGAGATTATCCAACATGTTTAATTACACTGAACCCCAGAAAATTCTATGATATGGTATTTGCCATTTTTTTTCTGAATTTATTTCCAATACATCACATTCACTTACTACTTCCTGCTCTTTAGATCATATTATGATGATGGCATCAATATAGTGGATCAGCATGATATTCTATGGAACAATGTGAGTGTTGAAGAATTTAGCTGGAATGTTTTCTATCCTTGAGGTAGAATATTTTATTTGTACTGCGGACCCCTTAAGATGTTTTTCTGATTTTCTGTATATGGGAAGGAGTAAAATGTACTTACCAGTTCAATGCACACCAAGTACCAGTTTCATTTTCTGTAGTTAGGCGCCCCCACCAGGAACAGCAGTAGCATAAGTCATAACCTGATCAAGTTCAAAAATCCACCATCTTTCCTCAGGTACCACCAGTCATTTAATTAGCTACAATAAGGATCAGAAATGTGATAGGACTCAGTAAATCTCAATCTCCCAAGGCTGTAATGGTAACAATAACCGCTTCAATACTCTCAGAAGCATTTTACAGTATTCGACTTACTGCTGTGATAGGAAAAGCCAGGCCCAGTGGCTTCTGCTTTTACTTCCTACTACAGTAGCCCTTGTTCCCAGTACCTGGAAGCCAGCATAGCAATTCTGCGAAGATATGATATTAATTCAAACCATGAACAAAACAAATATAGAAATATCCACAGAGTGTAGTCTGGTCCACAGAGAGCTGACCATGAGATTAACTTATTTTGAATTCCATTTATCACATGACTCTCACAAGCCCTTAAGACTGGTTGTAAGTTTTGGTCTGGATGCTCATGAATAGTGTTTTGTTAGAGCCAGTCCATGGTTAGTTCTCCTTTGCCAGTGCTCAGCTACCAAAGAAAGTATTCATAATTGCTCTGGGGAAGTTTAGGGAAAGGCCCACATTATATCTATTTAAAGAACCAAGAAAAATTAACTTTGTGGAGAAAAAGGAGTAGGTCTTATAATCAAATTGTTTTCTTATAACCATCTTGAAATTATTTTTCTCTTAGAGGACATATGTACTTTTTAATAATAAGATTCAAGTGAAATATAGAGTTAGACAAAAAACAAACAGAAATTTCCTGAAAAGACTACTATCCGGGAATATAACTCAGTTTTAGCAGTGAACAGTTACCTATATATGTATTTATATTTGTTAAAAAGTATAGAAATCTCAGGCTTACACTGGATCAGAGAGAAATGAAAGAGATAAAAAAACAGCTATTATAAAATATTCCTTCCACATTCTTCACATTTAAAAATCATGAAAACATTAACACAATGTTTCAGTTATGAATTAAAAAAATGCACTCTTATTTTAAAACTTAGAAATATTAAATAAATCAAAAATATGTGGGAAAAACCTATGTATTTTGAAATTCCTAATATCTCTTCACTTCTCCTTACATAACTGAAGAATAAAATATTGTGTGATGATGTTTGAAATATTGATTGAGTCAATAAATATATACTAAGATATTTTGTCTGACATGATTGAATCATTTAAATTTTAAAAAATATTAGAAGTTACTATCAGAAATTAACCTTGGGTATGTGGCTATATAATTTAGTATGTAAAATACATTAGATGTCTAGGCTGTAGATAAAGAGAACACTTGGGTCTGTAAACTCAGTTACTTTCTTTTACCCATAACCATCCCCATTATCATCTTCTTTCTACAGTTCTTAATCCAGACCTTAAAACAGTGGTTATCAATACTGGATGAATATTAGAATTATCTAGGGACATTTTAAACACTGATGTCAAAATCAGACCCTAGAGCAATTAAATTAAATGTTTGGGGGTAGGACCAAGGCATGTATGACCAAGACTGAAAGCCACTGTCTTCAGGATAAATGTGATAGATCTTTTTGTTATTTATAATAAATCAAGAAACTATGTTCAAGACTTAAAAATGTTTAAAAAATAGACTACCTTGCTGGGGTGCCTTGGTGGCTCGGTTGGGCATCAGACTCTTGGTTTTGGCTCAGGTCACGACCTCCTGGGTCGTGAGATCAAGCCCCAAGAGGGGCTCCCTGCTCAGCGGGAAATCTGCCTGGAGATTCTCTCGCTCTGCCCCTCCCCCCTACTCGCACGTGTGTGTGTGTGTGTGTGTGTGTGTGTGTGTGTGTGTGTGAGTGCTCTCTCTAATAAAATAAACATATCTTTTTTTAAAAAAGTAGACTATCCTGAAAGAATTAGCTCCACCTACTAAATCTGAGCTAACCCTACCCTTATGTTGATTGATGGCACAGGTGAGATGGCCATGTCAGAAAATTTACAACACAGCTCTTCACCTTGTGGCTCCATATGACTCTATAATAGGCAGACTGGATATGTCTCCCTAGACAAGGAAAACAAAAGCAAAAATAAACAATTGGGACTACATTAAACTAAAAAGCTTTTGCACAGGGAAGGAAATCATCAACAGAACAAAAAAGCAACCTACTGAATGGGAGAAGATATTTGCAAATGCTATATCTAGTAATGGGTTAATATCCAAAATATATAAAGAACTTATACAGCTCAACACCAAGACAATCCAATTAAAAATGGGTAGAGGACCTGAGTAGACATTTTCCAAAGAAGACATATCGTTGGCCAACAGAGACATGAAATGATATTCAACAACACTAATCATCAGGGAAATGAAAATCAAAACCAAAATGAGATATTACCTTACCTCTGTCCGAATGGCCAGAATCAAAAACACAAGAAATAAAAGGTGTTAGCATGTAGAGAAAAGGGAACCCTTGTGCACCATCAGTGAGAAGACAAATTGGTGCAGCCACTATGGAAAACAATGTAAATGTTCCTTAAAACCTAAAAATAAAAGTACCACATAATCCAGTATTTTTATTACTGGGTTTTTAACCCCCCCAAAACAAAAACACTAATTTGAAAAGATATATGCACCCCTATGTTTATTGCAACGTTATTTACAATAGCCAAGATATGAAAGTAATCCAAGTGTACATAGATAGATAAATGGATAAAGAAAATGTGGTATATATACACTATGGAATATTACTTATTCCATAAAAGATAATGAAATCTTGCTATCTGCAGCAACATATATAGACCTAGAAGGTATTTTGTTAAGTGTCATAAGTCAGAGAAAGACAAATACCATATGATTTTACTTATATGTGGAATCTAAAAACAAAATGAACAAACAAACAAAACAAACAAACAAGCAAAAAAGAGAAACAGACTCAAAGATAAAGAACTGGTGGTACCAGAGGTGAGAGAATGGAAGGATGGGCAAAGTAGTTGAAGGGGATTAAGAGATACAAACTTCCAGTTATAAAATAAATAAGTCATGGGGATGAAAAGTACAGCATAGGAAATATAGTTAATAATATAATAACTTTGTATGGTGACAGATGGTAGCTACACTTATCATGGTGAGCATTTTGTAATGTATATAATTGTTGAATCACTGTGTTGTACACCTGAAACTAATATTTTATATGTCAACTATACTTCAATTAAAAATTTTAAAAATTAAAAAATGTAAATGGTCATGAGGAATCCTAGGGAGGGGGTAAAAATGTACTAAAACTAATTTATGGTGGTGTTTGCATCACTCAGTAAAGTAAAATACAAAAATCATTGAGTTGTACACTTAAAATGTGATTTTTATGATATGTAAAATAGTGTTCAAAAAACACCATTTTTAAGAAAAGAAAGGATGCCTGAGTTCAAAGTTTGGTACCTCAGCTTACTAATGTCCATCTTTGAGCAAGTTAGTTAATTGCACTGAACCTTATTACCTCATGTGTAACATGGCAGAATCTGTGTATCTGTATTTTAAGATTGGGTTAGATTGACAAAGTATAAATATGCCATAGACCTAGAACAAACTAAAATTTCAGTTAGTGGAAATTTTTATTATTTGTCATACTATGAAATAATTTTCCTTTCCACCTTGCATTCAAAACTCTTACTTCCTCTAAAATTCTGATTAAGCTTACAATAATTGATAGGTTATACACACTCAGGGAGTTGTTTTGCCCATTATTTTAATCTAACCTTTTAACTTGTAGCGTTCAAGAGAACTGAAACAAAATCAAAGGTATAAGAATTTTGTGTGGCATGTATTCGTACTTCTGGTGGTATGCCTCTGGTTGTCCATGTGCTAGTGCTCTTTGGAAAAGGGGAGCAGTAGGGACTGGAAGCGGTCAGATCTAGCTAGGAGTCTGCCCTTGAGCATAAATGACACTTTATATATTCCTCTGAAATCTTCTAACCTGGCACACTACCTAGCAAAAAGGACTACGTATGGTAGACAAATATGTGTAGGATTTATTTTAACAAAAAATGCTAATTTAATGAAAAGTTTTAATAAAAGTGATAGTTTCCTTTAATTGAGAAATGATTATATGAGCCACAAAAGAATGAACTTGAATGTATAATTATAAAATAGGCTTTTAAATATTTTATATTTTAAATCATAAGAAAAATTAGTTGAATTCTAGTGTCTGAATTTTCCATATCTGTCCCAGTATAAACCCAGTTTTTAAAACTAAGAGATTTTTTTAAAAAAGATTTATTTATCTTTAGGGAGAGAGAGAGACAGAGAGAGAGAAAGAGAGAGAGAGAGAGAGCTAGCACAAGGGGGAGGGGCAGAGGGAGAAGGAGAGAGAACACCAAGCAGACTCTGTTCTGAGTGCAAAGCCCTACCTGAGGCCAATCTCATGGCCCAGATATCATGACCTGAGCCAAAAGCAAGAGTTGGTCACCCAACTGACTGCACCACCCAGGCACCCTCAAACTAAGAGATTTTTACATAAATATATTAATATATTCTTCCTCAGGCCTTTCCTAAATAGATTTTTTTTTAAATTTAGCCTTTTCAAGCTGTATGTTTCAGGAAGTGTTCACAACTACTGGAGGTAATGTTCATTGAATGAACATTTCTCTCTGTTATCTACTTGTTTATTTTGAACCTCCAATTTCTTTTAGTAGCTTTTAGTGGATTTCTTTGCCTCTATTATACGCTTCTACTCTGGATATATACTTAAAAACATGCTAAATGGCACATTATTTTCCTAAGCCATCAAATATGTTAGCATTCCTCATGGTCACACTTGATTTTCCTACCTTTTGAAATCTCTTTTCTAATATGACATTATAAAATATAAAATTGCAAAAATACTTTACTCCCTTCACTAATTAAAAAAAAATATTTGAAATCCCACATCTTTTAGGACTCTCCCACCACTCTCCTCCAGCACACACATAACTGGTCAAGTATATCAAATGTTTATGCTTAGATCTCTTTCTTATTAGAACTAATATTTGTTAAGAATAATATGTGCAAGATATTGGTCTGGGCATATTGACTGAAAGCAATATCGTATTATCCTCATAACGACCTTGTGAAGTATGAATTTTACTGATTTCATTTTATGGACAAAGAAGCTGAGGCTTAAAGAGACTAAGCACCAGGAATCTGTAAGATCATTCCCGAAATATGGCTATATTATCTCTGGCCATCCAATTTTGAGAATATACTATCCACACGAAATAATTCACATTTAAAGAAAGTTCTTGACTCAGTTCTTGGCCTCTGCTTCTTCAGAGTAAAAATTTTTGTCTTCTGTCATTAGACACAGACTGGAAATACTGGAAAGAGTGAGGTTCAGTAGCCTCCGGGATGCTTGAACTATTTTCCTGAGAGGGTCCATTTCAAGAAAGGGTTTGATTGATGGTCAGGGAAGCTCCAGGGAGATGGCACAAGCATGAGTTGAGAACAAGAGTCACCTGTTCTCCATTGGGGAGGGAAAAATAGACAGGGTACAAACTTCAAACTAGAAAATGGAAAACAGATTCTAAGAGATGGGCACAAAACTGAATTTTCTCTCCATTCTTTCTAATATGAGAGGAAAAGTGTTCTTAACTGTCTTCTCTCCGAAGTAAGGACTGGTTTTCAGTGTGCAGAAAAAGTGGCACTGGGTAGGCTCTGTAGTTCTCACAGCTTGCTCCAATTTTTCATCCATGTAGACTCCAATTGTCAAATTTTCAATCATTTTTTAGTGCTCTGTTCTAAAAGACCTCTAATTTAATTCCAAGAAAATAAATATTCAAGAAAACAGTAGTTTAAAAAACTCCAAATACTTATGATTACTCAGTTTCAATATGAAAACAATTTTGAATTAGCTCTTAATTAGTGTGAATTGTTTACAATCTGTTGAACCAGTTGGAGTCAGTATCCAAACAAAAAGGAGAGAATGTACTTTAAACTCTCCTAACAGTTTTAAACCAACTTCGAAAGTTTCAGTGTAGCTTGAATTTATTAGCACGGACATTAAAAAAAAAAACCAACAACTTTGACAAATTCGAATTTGGTAGTTTCTTTGAATTTCATTACTGAATTATTTCAGCAGAATCCTAACTTTATTATCCCACCCTTCTGGGATGTAAATTACTATCATATTAGTTTTCTTAAAATACATCCTTCATTGAGTCCATACAAGGTATACCCTAGGCACAGATAACCTTTTTGTCCCTCAAATTATTAATTTTGATTCCTCACAGATTACAGAACTAAAACCCAAACTCATTGGCTCATGAAATTTTTGTCACACTCTGAACTCAGTCTTACCTTTCTTTCAGTTTTATATAAACTTCTTTATATGTTCTAGCTATTCTGATCCACCATCTATTCTTCAAACACACTTGAAATTTCTTTTCTTTGAACTCACAGTTTGATAAACCTGCAGAGGTATCTTTTAATTTTTGGACCCATCAAAGTTGTTTTTGATGTAGAGGAAATTTTTTGTCCGTTTGGTTGCTTGCCATCAACTCCTTCTTTTCTGGGTAACACACACTGAGTTCATTTTGGGGAGGCACTACCTGCCACCCTCTTAATCCTTTCCTGCCATAAAAATTGATTCATAGATAAGCCCATGACTCAATCAGAGCCAATCAGAACTAATCCATGGTTTTGGCTGGAAACAAATTCTTTACTTGAACCTTGAAGAATATGGTTGGAATTACTCCCAAGGAGGGAAGTGTTTATTTGAGGAAATGGAGCAGAGAGATGGAGAGATGGAGAAAAAAGACATCCTGATGACAGTGTTTGAAACTTGGATCAAAAACTTTACATTTTAGGAGACAATAATTTTATCTTACCATTTTTCCCTCAAAAATCAATTTACACTTTATACTTTGTCACTTAACTCCATTCGCCTCTTCCATGCAGAAGCAATTCATTCTATTCTGTACTTCTATAGAGACAAGAGTTTTGAGCCTATGAAGAACATGGGGCTTAAATCATCTTATATATGATGTCTATTTTAATGTAAGCACATCCAAATTATACAAAATATTCTGCATCTTTCCTAACAACAAAAACAAAAAAGTACAGACATTTTGTGTGTGCTTTAAAAAGGTCAGCAGTACTAAGAGATTTCTCCTAACTTTACATCAAAGTGCAAATCCAGTTAATTCTATCACTGACTAGAAGTACAATGAAAACACATTTGTAAATGGATTCTATGGCCTGGCGTGTATAAAGCACTTTAAGGATGTCTCATAGTGCTCACAATCTTCCCTGACCTCAGTTTAATACTAGAGCTGACCTTTACATTATGTTCACAGCTCCACCAGTGATGTCACAGTCTATCTACTGGGCCACCAAAAGAATGCCAGGGGAGAGAATAGTTTCTGGTAACTGTGTTCACCCACTGTGCATCAAAATGGACAGCGTTAAGGTGTCATCTACAAACAGATTATTTTCTATACAAGAAGCAGAGATTGATTTGCTGGGGTAGTGTATTTTTTCCTCTAAAAAGAATTATTGTACTACATGAATTTAAAAAAATAGACTTTTTTCCTTCTTATAAAACATTTATTTGAAAAAGCCCAAACAGACCACTGCAAAGCAAGAGTGCAATGATTTTTAAACTTTTCAATTTTTTGTAAGTTAAGAGATAATGATTTACTTAATATTATAGTGAAGTTTCCTAAGATGGTTCCTTTTATGGAGCAAAGTTGCCTAGGAAAAGTTTTCCTGATGAAATACAATTTACTTTAACACGTAATAATTCTCATTTGTGTGTATGTGTGTGTGTTGTATGTTTGTGTGTGCTTATGCTAAGCATAAAAATCCTGTGTTTAAGATTTTCCTGATATACAAACTCATTAAGTTTGTCACTAAAGATGAGAGAGAAGGTTTTGTGGAAGCATGGATCATTTCTCTGACCAGTGGTCCCTAAGCAAGGAATCCTCATTGAGCATGGAGAACCAAGGACCATTATCATTTGGATCTTGTAAGTTTTGAATCCTGAGGGCACAATTCATGAAGACACTTTTAAATTAACACCTCACTCTCTGTTTTATACCTCCTGAAATCTCATTTTCTGAATTTAATATTTATATGAACAACATTTTCAAGCGGTTTTCATCTCACAATTAAAAAAACAGCCATCCACACAGTTGTAGTAACATATATAAACAAAATTTTGAAATGTTACCACTCATCATTAAAATTTATAAGTTACAAGGAATAGTATTTTAATCGAGTCTCAGAATATCATTAAATTGTTCAGGCAAGCTCTCCTCCAAACTAGATTCCAAGTAATTTTTGGTTTAAACCTCTTTGTTTTCTCTGTAAGCATATACAGATTAATTCGACTGGTTTTGGCTAAAACATCTGGATAAATGTCACATCTCCCAAAGGGCCCTATATAGGTAAAAAAGGAGTCTGTTCTTAGTATGTTCCACAATAACAAAGTCATATGTGGTTTTAGACAACAGCCGGGGGAAACATGCCTGTCATAAAAACATCATATACATTATTACCCCTTCTTGGCTAGCAGATATTTAGATACCACACTTAAGTACTTTCTAGTAGTTCCTCATGAGAACAATTTCTCCTGAGAGGAATAGATGAAAAGAGAAAGAAGTAGGAAAGAAGAATTATTAATGCTTGTTTACTTTCAAAATTTACATACACTATTTTGGTACTAAGTTCCTGTTAGCTATTGAATTCTGTTCAAGACTTCATGACATTAAGAAAGCATTGACTTAGAAGTAGTTCTCACACCTTGTCATGTTCTGTTCCCCCAGGAGAACTGAGTCAGCCTTGGAGAGAGAGAGTTTGCAAAGAGAATTCAGGAACTCTTGGTAGCTGACTCAGAAACCAACCAGGTAGAAAGGAGAGAACATGAGCCAGTTGGGTCCTTCCTGGAATTCTGGCTCTTTTAATTACTGGTTGAATGCCATTAGGCTACAGACTTGAACTTCTCTGAACCCCCTCAGTTTTCTTCTGTGTAAAGTGGCAACAATTTTACATGGCAAATACCACGGAAAATACAAATGGCAAATATTTCAGAAGACAGAAGAAATATAGGACAATTTTATGAAACACTTCCCATAGAGTTTGACTTCTATAAGACTCTAAATTACTATTTTCTTTTTTCCTCTCTCTGATAAAGAAGACAATAAAGGCATTGCTGGCTATTTGGTGAAGAAAAATCTTATAATTTCAAGACTTCTAAATTTAACAGTAATAAAGCCATTTTTCTAGATGAAGTGCTTTCCATTTTTACAAATGTATGAATTAACCAGTATTTACTGAGCTATTGTCCAGCATAATTCCCATATCCTAGATGTTTTAGCTTTAATTAGAAGAATGAAAAGATCTAGTTCCTACTTTGTTCTGTTTATGATATAATTTGAACAATGGAAATTGCATGAAAATGGAATACAATTATGGGCAAAAGATGTACAATAAATTGTAATGATATCTTCATATGGAAGTAATATTAATAGACTTTCAGATTATTTTATCAAAGAGAGTAAACATGTATAGGTTGTTTTCTATAAGCTTCACACTATGCTAGGTGTTGTGTGCCTATTATCTCCTGTTAATCCTTGTGATGATCCTTTGCACTAGGTGTTATTATATATCTTTTAAGCCAAACAATTACTTCAAACTAAGGAATCCAGGTCTTAAAGAGATTAAACAATTTCCACAAAGTCATATGGTTAACAAGGGATGAATCTCACATTCTAAATCAAGTTATTCTTTCACTGAAGTCCATGCCTTTCTTAGCCACCCTTCCTCTACATAGGAAGTTCAGGGTTCCTTAGTGCCAGCACCTTTAGAGGTCTTTTTTTTTTTTTTTTGCTACCATAACTTTAGGAAGGCCTTTCCCATATCATGGGTGTTTGTGCAGCCTTCTCTGCCATGTAGATACTGAATGAGTTGTGGCCAGAGAAGAGTTATATAGAACAGTGACTACTATTTCAGAAACAGAGGTCCCTACATACCTGAGTTGTGAGGTAGAATGAACTGGTTTTTCCCTATATTCAGTATATGGCAATTGACTTCCAAAGCCAACACCCCCAAAGCCCACTTAGTCTAAATACAGCAGAATTACATACTAATAGTGATATTTCAGCCACTGATGATTTCCTCATTTTTCTCTCTTACCTCCTTTTAATCTTTTCTCTATATAAAAGCCAGAGGTATTGCTTTAAATCTCATTATATCTCTGCTGCCTCTTCAAAGGTTTTCCTTTGTTGTGTTTGAAGACCCCAATTCTTCATCTATTCTTCAAAGTACTGCATAAGCTGGTTCTCGCATCTCACATTTCCAGCATCATCTCAAACCACGCTTCCTCTTAGTCTATGCACTCCAGGTAACTTGGCCTTCTTTCAGATGCTTGAAACACATCAGGGCCTTTATACATGCCTCTGTCTAGAAATATATCCCCCCCCAACTTTTTCTTAATTAACTCATGCAGAGCACAGCTTTATATCTCAGCTCAAATACCACTTTGAGGAAAACTGTCCCTGACCCACTATTCTAGATCTGCTGTGTGCTTCTATAACTCCATGACCTTTTCTCCTCCATTGGACTCATGAGAGTTTGGAATTACATTCTTATGCAATTATTTGAATAGTGTATTCACTACTAAACTGTAAGCTCCTTGATAACAAGATCCCTTTTGCTCAGCATTGTTCACCTTTTGATTCCCTTGCCGTTTTAGTCACCATATTATTATTAACAGCCAGGAGAGTGCCAGACACAGGTAAACAAAAATTATTTGTGGAAAAATAAAACATATTTTTCTAAATTATATTCATTATTTCTTTAATCTGGATAGATGGTAAAAGACTTAAAAAACAAGATGGAAATATTAGACAAAAAGAACAAAGCATGTGGATAAGTTTTGGAAAGGGCACAGCATATTAGGATATTCGTATTTTGTGATATTTTTCACAAAAGAACACCCACTACAGAGAAGACTCTTTGGATGGAGATGATCCAGTTGACCTTTCTTTCCCCAGTAATCCCACTATAAGACCAATGGATTCATTTTTGCATGGCCATGGCTTCATAAAAAGATGCTATAAATGGCTCAGCAAAAAATATTCCCATTCAACAAAACTTCTCTAGCAATTGTCACTAATGAGTGCCCAACTTGCCATTAGCAAAGGCCAAAACTGAGTTCAAGATATGGCACCTGATTTTGGTGACCATCTGTTCATCTGATGACAAAGTGACTACATTGGATACTTCCAACATGGAGGGGTCCTCAGAGGGATGGATATTTGTTCTACTTAATTTTTTCTTTTCTTATCTGCTTTACTTTTGCTAGCACTGCCATTTATGGACTTACTAAAGGCTTTATTTTCCATCATGACATTCCAGATAATGTTGTTTCTAAGGAATTCATTTATTACAAAAAAACAATGGGTTCATACCTGTGATATTCATTGCTGTTACAATATACCCTACTAGAAGCAGGTGGCCTTGTAGGAAAATGGAACATGAAATAATTTGCTGAAGATTCAATGACAGTTTAGTAACAAAATCTTGCAAATTTGGGCACTTTCCTAAAAAATTCAGTGCATGCTTTGAACCAACAGTCTTTTATGGCCAGTAATACAGATCTAGGAATTAACAGATGGGAGTTAGAATGTCCTTTCTCTTATAAACTTAATAACTCACTTGCTAATTTTTTTGCTTCTTGTCTGAAACCTCTGGGCTCTGCTAGTTCAAAAATCTTACTTCAAAAGGGAGAAATAATTTCAACAAGGGACAAAAAATGATTTTTGAAAATGGACATTGTAATAGCTACCCAAGTATTTGGGGCTCATCATGTTTATAGGCAAAGAAGGTAACCTACTGTATTGTAATAGATGGCAGTTATTAAAGGGAGAGAGAGCTTTGCATAGGACCCAGTGAATTACGTGGGATCTCTCTTAGTATTTCAGTATTCAGGGGTAAAATTTAATAGAAGACTATATGTAAACAATAAAGGGAAGTTCACTTAGAGTTAGACCTTGAAAAATAAATAAATGCTCAGGTTGTTAGGCCATTCTACTATAGGAAATCCTGGCCAGGTGAGGTTAAAGGAATGGATAGTAGAAGAAAGAAATCATAAATATCAAACACTGTCTTGTGATCAATTATATGCTTTTCCTCCTTTTCCTATTATTTTAAACAGTGTTGAGGATAAAACTGTGACTGAACTAGAAGAGGAATTAACATTCTCCAAAAATAGTTACAATCACTAAGACTATTTTCCTACTTTTTTGAGGAGGGGAATGAAAGTGCCATCATTTATATGGGGGATAGTTGGATCATGTTAGTAAAAAATATGCTGCTGCATTATTACTACTATTCAGAAGTTTAAATATGGAAAGAAAGTGTACAGATGCTGAGTAATCAAAAGGTTGGGAGTTAACAGACATTGTTAGTTGCACTTGACCCTATCATACTCTTCTTTCTTCTATACTCTCTTTTGTAAAGTCAGGCTGAAGACTGCAAATTACCTTTCACATACTATCTTGCCAGCTAGGTTCTGGTTGTCTGCTGCTAACGGAGACCCTGCACCAGATGAGAAGGCTATCAGATAGAAACTGTTCTTTTCTGGCAGCAGTAGGTGAATGACTGCAGGCTTCTGCAAAAGCACAGGTAGTTCTAGCATTTGTGCCAGAGTTCTGAATGTAGCTGAGTTAGTGGTAGTGATAGGTGACTCTCGACCACTGAAGGTTATTGTAGGATTTTCCAGTAGTTTTGGAGTTTTGGCAATGACTGTTGATGTGAATGTGAGCTCTTTATGGGTAATATCCAACAGATGATGGAGCTTCTGAAGCAGCTGCAGAGGGTACCGTAGCTCAAACAAACTCTTGTGATTGCGGAAGCCTTAACATTTTTCTGTGGCACCTAACCTTTGGGATACAGTGCTATCTTCCTTTTTTGTTCTTTCAGTCTCTCTATATAATTATTCCCATATTATATCTCTATTTGAAAATACTCAGATGGTTTCTAGTTTCTTAACTGGATCATCTTTTTTCTCCCTACCTCTTAACGTTGCCCCAGAGCTCAGTAATTCATCCTCTTCTATGTATAGTCTCATCCCCTGTAATCTCATCCAGACTTATATGTTTACACATATATTCATCTCTGTGCCAACAACTCCCCAATTTAAATCTCTAAACTAATATATCCAAATGCGCACTGGGCATCTCCACTTGGATGGCTAATAGAAATCTCAAACTTGTTGTCTCCAAAAATGAACTTCTGAACTTTCCTCTCACACTTGCTTCCCTCCCGCAATCTTTCTGATTTCAGTTGATGGAAAATCCACCATTCCACAATGTTAGCATCCTTTCAAATGTCTCTTTTATTGATATTCTATATCAAATCCATTAGGAAAATCTATTTTTTCTACTTTCAAAATATTTCAGAACTTGCTCACCTTTAACCACAACTTTTGCTCTCACCATCATCATCTTTCACCTGATTTACTTCAATAGTCTTCTAGATAGCCTACCCTTCTATCATGATTCCCAATACTGCAAATTAAGTGCCACTTTCAAAATGTTAGTGAGGGGTCAAAATGTTCTCCTCTGCTCAGAATCTTTCAGGGGTTCACTTATATTCAAAATAAAAATCCAAATTCCTTGTATCTGACTCTAAAAACAAAGGCAACAGAAGTCAAAATAAACAAGTGCAACTATATCAAACTTAAAAGCTTCTGCACAGCAAAGGAAAACATTAATAACACAAAAAGACAACCTACTGAATGAGATAAAGTATTTGCAAATCATATATCCAATAAGGGATTAATATCAAAAATACATAAGACACTTATACAAGCTAATAGCAAAAAAAAAAAAAAAAAAAGCCAATCCAATTAAAAAATGAGTAGAAGATCTGAATAGTCATTTTTCCAAAGAAGGCATACAAACATCCAATAGGCACATGAAAAGACACTCAACATCACTAATCATCAGAGAAGTGAAAATCAAAACCATAATGAGATATCACCTCAAGCCTGTTAGAATGGCTATTATAAAGAAGACAAGAAATAACTATTGATGAGAATGTGGAAAAAAAGAAACCCTCATGCACTGTTGGTTGAAATGCAAAATGGTGCAGCCACTATGGAAAGCAGTATGGAGGTTTCTCAAAAAATTAAAAATATAACTACCATATGATCCAACAATGTCACTTCTGGGTATTTATCTAAAGGAAACAAAAACACTAATTTGAAAAGACACATGCAGGGTGCCTGGGTAGCTCAGTTGTTAAGTGTCTGCCTTCAGCTTATTTCACAATCCCAGGGTCCTGGGATCGAGTCCCCCATCGGGCTCCCTGCTCAGCAGGAAGCCTGCTTCTCCCTCTCCCACTCCCCCTGCTTGTGTTCCTGCTTTTGTTATCTCTCTCTCTGTGTCAAATAAATAAATAAATAAATAAAATCTTTTTAAAAAATGAAAAGACACATGAACCCCTATATTTATTTTAGCATTAATGCACCAGACAAGATATGAAAACAACCTAAATGTCCAACAATGGATGAATGGATAAAGAAGATATATATAATGAAATATTACTCCATCATTAAAAAGAATAAAATCTTGCCATTTGCAATAACCTGGATGGATCTTGAGAGCTTTATACTAAGTGAAATAAGTCAGAGAAAGACAAATACCATATGATTTCACTTATATGTAGAATCTAAAAACAAAACAAAACAAAAAAAAACTAAAGCAAAACTCATAATTACAGAGATCAGAATGGTGGTGTCAGAGTATGAAGATTGTTGGAGGGGTGGGCACAATGGGTGAAGAGAGTCAAAGGTACAAACTTCCAGTTATCAAATAAATTAGTCATGGAAGCAAAAATCCTCAATAAAACATTAGCAAGCCAAATCCAATGATACATTACAAGGATCATATACCGTGACCAAGTGATTGATCATTTATTCCAGGTACGCAAAGATGGTTCAATATCCACAAATATATCAACATTAACCACAAATATAACCACATTAACAAAAATCATAATATTATCTCAATAGTGCAGAAAAAGTATTGATAAAATTCAACATCCATTTATGACAAAAATTCTCAGTAAAGTAGGTATAGAGGGAACATACCTCAAATAATATAGGCCATATATTACAAATCTGCAGCTAACATCATACTCAACAATGAAAAGATGAGGAGCAAGACAGGATGCCTTTCTCACTACTTTTCTTCAACATTGTACTGGAAGTCCTAGCCACTACAATCAGACAAGAAAAAGAAATAAGAGTCATCCAAATTAGAAAAGAAGTAAAACAGTCACTTTGTGTAGATGACATGATACTACATATAGAAAACTCTAAGGATTCCACTAAAAAACATCAGAACTAATAAATGAATTTAATAAAGTTGCAGGATACAATATTCATATACATAACTCCATTGCATTTTATACACTAATAATGAACTATTAGAAAGAGAAATTAGTGAGAGTTGCTGGAGGGGAAGTGGAGGGGATGGGGATAAAGGAGGGCACTTGTGATGAGCACTGGGTGTTGTATGTAAGTGATGAATCACTAAATTCTACTCCTGAAACTAATACTACTCTGTTAACTAACTTGAATTTAAATAAAATCTTGGAAGAAAAAAAAAGAGATTACGAAAACAACTCCTTTCCCAATTGCATCAAAATTGTTAAAATATCTAGCAATAAATTTAACCAAGGAGGTAAAAAAAAAACCTGTACTCTGAAAACTTTAAGACATTATACAGTATGTTTTTGCTATTATTCACCCTTGATTCTTCTCATACATAAAAAAGGAAATTAAGATAATACCAATATAATCATCCTACAAGAGAATTTTTTTTGGGGGGGGAGATGCTTTCAACAGCTAATGAATGAGACCACTAATTTGCATCAGAGTAGATTATCATTGTGTATCCTGGAAACTTCTCTTAAAATATATTTTCAGAGCTTATACTGAGGCACTCAGGTGAATAATAGGAAGAAGTTTAATGGTACATTTTAGCATTCTTCCTTTATACTCCTTTGCCATACTGTTCCTGCCCCATCAAAGAGCTAATACAGGTTTGGAATTTCCTAACAACCATATATTATGATGGAGGCAATACATTCTTATCACAGTTCTTAATTAACAATGATGTTGTATACATGATAAAGGTGATACATTGTATGTGTCTATACATATAGAAATATTTTGTTTAAAGTCCTTTTGAGAGCAATTACTCCACCAGACAAATATAAACATTATAAACATGGGAGAAATTGATGATGACACAAATGGAAAGATATACCATGCTCATGGATTAGAATTAATATTGTTAAAATGTTCATACTCTCCAAAGCAATCTACAGATTCAGTACAAGTCCAATCAAAATACCAATGACATTGTCACAGAACTAGAACAAATAATCCTAAAATTTGTATAAAACCACACAAGACCCTGAGTAGCTGAAGCAATCTTGAGAAAGAACAAAGCTGGAAGTACTATGAGCCTTGATTTCAAACTATACTAAAGAGCTATAGTGATCAAAACAATATTGTACTGGCACAAAAACAGACACATAGACCAATGGAACAGAATAGAGAGTCCAGAAATAAGTCCATGTTTATATGATTAATTAATCTCTGACAGAGGAGGCAAAAATATACAATGGGAAAAAGAGTCTCTTCAATAAATTGTGTTAGGAAATCTGGACAACTACATGCAAAAGAATGAAACTGGACAATTTTCTTATACCTATACAAAAATAAAAGTCAGAATGAATTAAGGACTTAAATATTTAAGATTGGAAACCATTAAAAATCTAGAATAAAACAAAGGCAATAAGCTCTGGTACATCAGTTTGAGCAATATATATATATATATTGGCTCTGTCTCTGTCTCCACAGGCAAGGGCAAAAAAGCAAAAATAAACAAATGGGACTATATCAAACTAAAAAGGTTTTGCATAGCAAAAGATACCATCAGCAAAATTAAAAAGCAACCTGCTGAATGGGAGAGGATATTTGCAAATAATATAACCAATAAGAGGTTAATATTCAAAATATATAAAGAACTCACACAACTAAACACACAAAAAAATGGACAAACTAAATAAAAAATAGGCAGAAGACCTGAATAGATATTTCTCCAAAAAGAAGACATACGGATGGCCAACAGACACCCGAACAATGCTCAACAACACTAGTAATCAGGGAAATGCAAAATAAAAACACAATGAGATGTCACCTCATGCCTATTAGAATGGCTATTATCAAAAAGACAAGAAAAAATAACTCTTGGTAAGAATGTGGAGAAAACGAAACCGTTGTGCACTGTTAGTGGGGATGCAAAATGGTGCAGTCACTCTGGAAAATAGAATGGTGTCTCCTCAGAAAATTAAAAAGAGAACCGCCATCCAATCCAATACTTCTGAGTATTTATTTGAACAAAACAAAAACACTAATTCAAAAAAATATATGCACCCCAATATTCATTGCAGCATTCTTCAACACAGCCAAAATATGGAAGCAACCTAAGATTTCATTAATAGGTGAATGGATAAAGAAGATGTAGCACACACACACACAGACACACACACACATAAATATATAAATATATACACACAAGGGAATATAAAAAAGAATGAAATCTTGCCATTTGCAACATCATGGATGGATCTGGAGAGTGTTATGCTAAGTGAAATTGTCAGACAGAGAGAGACAAATACTGTGTGATTTCACTTATATGTGGACTCTTAAAAACAAAACAAATGAACAATAAAGCCAAAACAGAAATGGACTCATAGATACAGAGAACAATCTGGTGGTTGCCAAAGTGAAGAGAGTAAGAAGATGGGCAAAATAGCGGAAGAGGATTAAAAGTTATAAACTTCCGATTATGGAATAAATAAGACAAGGAACTACAATGTACAGCATAGCGAATATAGTTAATAATATGTAACAGCTTTGTATGGTGACAGATAGTAGCTAAATTTATCATGATGATCACTTTGTAATGTATATAAATGTTGAATCACTATGTCGTATACCTGAAATTAATATATTATTGTATGTCAAGCACACTTAAATAAAAAAAGGTTCTTAACACGAGAAAAAAATGTAACTTTATATGGTAACAAATGGTAACTAGATTTATTGTGGTGATCATTTTGCAGTGTATACAAAGAAGGAATCATTCTATACACCTGTAACTAATACAATGTTATTCATCAATTATACCTCAATAAAAAACCCAAATTCTTTGTAAGAGATTACAATATCTATCTCTCTGACCTCAACTCCTATAAGCCTTCTCTTGGTTTACTCTTTACCCTTTATACTGACCTTCCTGCTGTTTTTGGATATACCACACCCACTCCTAATTCAATTTGTTCTAGCCATTTGTTCTGCCTGGAACTCTCTTCCCCTACCATATCTATAAGGCTAATCCACTCACACCTTTAAGTATTTGTTCAATGTTGTCTTCTCAATTAGGCCTATCCTTACTACCTGTCAATAATATAGATGCCATTCACCATCTGAGTTTTTTCTCAGCATGACATATATTTATAACATACTAAAATTGTACTGTTTATTATTTGTTGCCTCTCCCACAAGAATATAAATTTAATGAGGGCAAGATTTATTTTTAACTATTTTTTTCATTTATTTATCATTCCAAATACCTGACACATGTAGGTATTCAATAAATGTTTGTTAAACAGAGGAATAAATTTAATTTCTTGCATAGCTATTGTCTCCTGAATCTAGGAGAATTCTTTGAGAATGAAGATTGCTAAAATGTGGAAGCACAGCAAATTATCTTTTCCTCTCTGTGTTCTAATCTGACTCCTTCTGCCTCTCATATGCTCACAAATACATACAAAAAACACCCCCAGACCCATGTTCAGGCACACACACTGAAGAGGAGAAACCTGGTAAGTATGATCTGAAATGTAAAAGGTTTATGTTGCAGTAAGAGTGGGAAGAATGAAAAAGAAAGGAAGGAAGGAAAGAAAGGAAAGGAAAGGAAAGGAAAGGAAAGGAAAGGAAAGGAAAGGAAGGGAAGGGAAGGGAAGGGAAGGGAAGGGAAGGGAAGGGAAGGGAAGGGAAGGGAAAGGAAAGGAAAGGAAAGGAAAGGAAAGAAGGAAAGAAGGAAAGAAAGAAGAGAAGGGAAGGGGAGGGAAGGGAAGCAAAAAAAGAAAAAAGAAAAGAAGAAAAGATGAGAGAAGAGGAGGGGAGAAGGGGAGGGGAGAAGAGAAGAGAAGAGAAGAAACGTGAAATTGATTATTTCTGATGAAACAAGAAGGTTTTAAACAGCCACTTGAACTGTTGTGCACAGTATGCTTTCATTATTATTCACCCTCAATTCTTCTCACACACAAAGAAAGAAATTAAGATAATACCAAAACAATCATCCTACAAGAGAATATTTTTTATTTTTGGAGATGATTTCAACAGCTAATGAATGAGACCACTAATTTGCATCAGAGTAGATTGTCATTGTGTATCCTGGAAACCTCTCTTAAAGCATATTTTCAGAGCTTATATTATATTGTGGCACTCAGGTGAATAATAGGAAGAAGTTAAAAGGTACATTTTAGCATTCTTCCTTTTTACTGCCTTACGATACTGTTCTTGCTCCATCAAAGAGCTAGCACAGGTTTGGAATTTCCTAATGGCCATAGATTATGATGGCAGCAATACATTCTTATCACAGTTCTTAATCAGCAATGATGTTGTATACATGATAAAGATGATAAATTTTATGTGTATATATACACAGAAATATTTTATTTAAAGTCCTTTTGAGAGCAATTAATCTACCAGACAAATACAAACATCTTTAGGGCAAATGCCTACTATTTTGTGGCTGCAAATTTGGATTTCAAAGTTGTGGGTATGAATGGAAATTGAGGATGCTGAACCTTTGAACATTTGGCATAAAGACCACAGAAACAGAAAGGAACTCATATTGTCATAAAATAAATATTTTATTTATTGTCCTAAATAAATAGAACAATTGTCCTAACCTTTCCTGGGCTACATATTGTAAAACTCTCTAGAAATCACCAGCAGCCTAGGCTAGAAGTTAGCGAACATAACCTTGTCTTAAACTAGTTTATTTGCTTCAAGGTGGGCAGGTGTTGGTTTAATTAACAAAAGCCTAAGTGGAATTTTTGAATGCAATGTTTTCAGTATCCTGTAGGGCTATTGGGCTATGTGGACTGGAGGGCAGAAACCAGAGGCTTAAGACCTACAAAGCAATTGACCTGTCGTCCTTACTTAAACAAGATAGAAGTTTAGTTAAGGAAAACATCTCTGTCTCTATCTCCTCCCTCTCAAAAGCATAGGCAGTTTTGCCTGCATTTTGCAGATGCTGGCAATGTGGCACAGGTGGGTGGTCAAGGATAAGTCTTCCAGAAGACTCTGTTCTCACTCCACCATCTGAGGACACTTCAAGCTCAATATCTAGAAATCTCAACTGGTGGTCCTCTGGATTTAGAAACTGGGTTTTCAACTATTAATCTTTGCTTTTCTTTCTTTTTTCTTTTTTAAATTAACATATAATGTATTATTTGTTTCAGGGGTACAGGTCTGTGATTCACTAGTCTTATACAATTCACAGTGCTCACCATAGCACATACCCTCCCCAATGTCTATCACCCAGCCACCCTATCCCTTCCACCCCCTCCACTCCAGGAACCTTGTTTGTTTCATGAGATTAAGAGTCTCTTATGGTTTGTTTCCCTTTCTGGTTTCATCTTGTTTCATTTTTCCCTCCCTTCCCCTATGATCCTCTGTCTTGTTTCTCAAATTCCTCATATCAGTGGGATCATATGATAATTGTCCTCTGATTGATTTATTTCGCTTAGCATAATACCCTCTAGTTCCATCCATGTCGTTGCAAATGGCAAGATTTCATTTTTTGATGGCTGCATCATAATATTCCATTGTGTGTGCATATGTGTGTGTGTGTATACATATATATATGTATATATATGTGTGTGTATATATATACACCACATCTTCTTTATCCATTCATCTGTTGATGGACATCTAGGCTCTTTCCATAGTTTGGCTATTGTGGACATTGCTGCTATAAACATTGCGATGCATGTGCCCCTTTGTATCACTACATTTGTATCTTTGGGGTAAATACCGAGTAGTGCAATTGCTGGGCCATAGGGTAGCTCTACTTTTAACTTTTTGAAGAATCTCCATACTGTTTTCCAGAGTGGCTGCAACAGCTTGCATTCCCACCAACAGTGTAGGAAGGTTCCCCTTTCTCTGCATCCTCGCCAACATCTGTCATTTCCTGACTTGTTAATTTTAGCCATTCTGACTGGTGTGAGGTGGTATCTCATTGAGGTTTTCCCTGATGCCGAGTGATGTTGAGCACTTTTTCATGTGTCTGTTGGCCATTTGGATGTCTTCTTTGAAGCAATGCCTGTTCATATCTTCTGCCCATTTCTTGATCGGATTATTTGTTCTTTGGGTGTTAAGTTTGATAAGTTCTTTATAGATTTTGGATACAAGCCCTTTATCTGATATATCATTTGCAAATATCTTCTCCCATTCTGTCAGTTGTCTTTTGGTTTTGTTGACTGTTTCCTTTGCTGTGCAAAAGCTTTTTATCTTGATGAAGTCCCAATAGTTCATTTTTGCCCTTGCTTCCCTTGTCTTTGGCGATGTGTCTAGGAAGAAGTTGCTGCGGTTGAGGTCGAAGAGGTTGTTGCCTATGTTCTCCTCTCTCACATTTAGGTCTTTCATCCATTTTGAGTCTATTTTTGTGTGTGGTGTGAGGAAATTGTCCGTTTTCATTCTTCTGCATGTGGCTGTCCAATTTTCCCAACACCATTTATTGAAGAAACTGTCTTTTTTCCATTGGATGTTCTTTCCTGCTTTGTCAAAGTTTAGTTGGCCATAGAGTTTAGGGTCCATTTCTGGGTTATGTATTCTGTTCCATTGATCTATGTGTCTGTTTTTGTGCCAGTACCATACTGTCCTGATGATTACAGCTTTGTAATAGAGCTTGAAGTCCAGAATTTTGATGCCACCAGCTTTGCTTTTCTTTTTCAACATTCCTCTGGCTATTCGTGTTTTTCTTTTTATTTTAATAGAAACTCTCCTCATTAAATGCCCGACTGCTTGTAGATTTCAGCAAATATTCTCTACTAGCATTCTCAACAGATGGTTCAACAGGTCCCTAATGAGCATAAGGCAACTGAAAGAGAAAATGGACTTATATTGTCCAAAGGAAGGAAGAATGTCTCTTCTTTCCTTGAATCAGATGAACTGACAGAGATTCCTTGATCAAACTTCAGTCAAGCTTCTCTGAGCCATTTTCTGGACTAGGCCTCGACCTTTGGACTCCTATGTCAGTCTTTGCATTGCCCAAGAATCCTGGTAAATAGGTTTAGTCAGAACTCTCTACCTTTAGTATCTAATCACGATCACCTGCCTTCAGCAAGAATCCTGTTGAGTTGGTTTGGCAAGAATCCCTATTCCTCTTAGTAATTTTCCATCCAGAGCCCTGTTCCTTGGCTATAAATTGCTACTTGTCCATGCTGCATTCAGAGTTGACCCCAACCTCCCCTCTCCCCAACTCTAAAACCCCACTGCACTAGTCCCTTGAATGAAGTCTTCCTTATCATCTTTAACAAGTATCAGAATAATTTTTTTCTTTAATAGTATAGAAGAAAATGCAGGTGTGGAGGATGAAACAATAGTTTTCCTGATAGAGAAACACCATTGTTAAAGGATTAAAAAAACCCAAACTATTTCAATCTTATTAGATACAATGTGTTTAATGTTTGCTTTTTATCTGGTAATTAGTAGTGATATCCAGGTAGTCTGCTAAATTACGGTAATAGTGTTTGTAATCATGGGTTTTAGAGTCAGACAGACCTATGTTACTATCCTAGCCGTGTCACTTTTTATTCTATGATATTTAGGCAATTATTTGATCTTTCTAAAATTTCATACTTCTTTTGTTAAATGAGCATAATGAATAATGATAATATATCTCTGATAGGCTTGCTGTGAGAATTAAATGAGATAACACATATAAAGAGCATAATACAGTGCCTAGAACATACTAGGTACCCAATAAATATTAGCCATTTTGATTTTAAATATTCATAATAATTAAGTGCTTTCCAAATATTTTGTTTTGAGTTGTTCCATTACTTATAGTAGATATTCCCAGGAGTCTCTTTAAAGAGAATATGATAGTTAACACCATATTCTGAAATTAGTGATCTCATGGGAAGGTATGTTTGATATGTAAGTTACATCTAATACATAATTTTTTCAAAATAAATGACCTCATAATTCTTTCTAGACAAATCATGGTCAAAATTTATTTCCTTTCTAATCATGAAAGCCTCCATCTGGAGCCCAGGTAACATCCTAATACTTTATAAGTAACACAGAAATCCAGTAACTTCTGGCAGATAAGAATATTAATGTGGACAAAATCCATTACTCTATGACTCTTAAGAATAAAGTATTTCATATAAGGGTGTATTCAACTCAGTAAGATATTCTTATTGTTAGATTTAACCATATGAAATCACCATTGAATGCCAAAAATAATCAAATATCAGCAATTTCACATTTCATACTAAATAACTAACAAATGTGTTCCCATGAATAATGTTAACTACATTTCTTCTTGTGGGTTCTAATTCCAAAAGGATAACTTATTTACTTGAGCCCTGTATTTGTCCATGCCAAGCCCAAACTATCATGGTTAATTCCAATGCATATGAAGGTGAGGCATTATATGAGTGGGATTCTTGGATGTAAACAACAGAAACCATTTTGGCTAGCTAAGCAATAAAGGAATTTCTTGGAAAGATACATCATGGAATAGAAGGCTGGAAAACCAGGCTCAGGCAGAAAGGCTAAGACCCTAACACTTGTCAACTAACACTCCATAGTTTGGAACTCTCTGCTATCTCTGACAGTAGCTCATGTGCTACTTGACTATATCTGCCAAAAATAATCTCTACTGGATCCTGCACTGTTTTTCTCACTCTCTCAAAGTTTGAACCTCTGGGAGGAAGTGTCTGATTAGCTGATGACACATCCTGTCACTCTACCTTCTATATGACCACATCCCCTCATTGTCTTCTGTAACGGAAGACAGAGCCCTACTTCCTACCTCTCTTGTTTTTCCTGCCAAACAGGAAAACCCTCTAGATTTGTTCCTATACAACATTATGTCAGGATAGTACCAGATTGCTACACACTGAAGAAATTTTGCATTTTTAATTATTTTTGTTGTTTATATATAATATATATTCCTATTTAAAAATATATCTGTACAAATGTGTAAGTCCAAAAGTATAATGAACTAAATAAATGATTAACTAAAACAGTTTCTAACCCTCAAAAAATTGGTGGTTCAGAATTGTATTTGATTTTTCTCAATTGTACTCTCAGTGTCAATTCTTATCACACAAGGAATGATATGAAAGTAATATAAAGAACAATTTTTTGGTGTTCTTTGTGCAAAATATATTTAAGAGAGTGCTGCCAGGATGTTATTCACATGAAGAAGTCACACATTTGATCTTTACATAGAAAGTACAGAAGATTATCAGTTTAACAAAAGGGAAATAAAAATCAATTTTCACCCAATGCACTTCTGTGAATCTAATCAAAATTGAAAAGTAAATAAACCTGTCTGCTGATGAATATGCTTTCTATTGAGGGGGAAAAAGAATGTTTGCATGGTTGTTGGTGAATAAATCATCTTTCACAAAAAATGAATTTGGTCTTTTCCAAGGTGAAGAATTTAGTTCAGATTAAATTTAAACTTATGTGCTGTAGAAGAAGTTAAAACTTTATTAAGAGATAATAAAACTATATTTAATCAGAATTATTTCACAATGGGAATGAAACTGAATGAATCCTACCATCCGGAATCTCCCATGATATTTCAGCTCTGTGAAAGGCTTCTAGAATCTCAAAGGCAGTGTGTTCTTTACATGAGCACTTCTTAGCACATTATATTCCCCAGTCTCAATTATCTCTCCCTTTACTCATTTAAAAGAAGCCAGATAAAAAAACTTAGTTTCAGAGCATGCATTAAAATATGACCTTTTCTTTCCACTGAATTAACAAATTGAAATCACATTAAGTTTCTACCCCAATTATACCTGTTTGTAAACGTTTCCTTCTCTGCTTTAAAAAGGGAAGAGGTTTTTGTGTGTAGGAATGGGTTGTGGTTTGTTTTTTGTTTTTGTTTTTGTTTTGGTTTTGGTTTGTTTTTATCCCTTTTGGGGAGAGGAGAGAGGTTTGGGGGAAACCTGCTTTTAATGTTAAGGGCAAAACAAATTTATTGATAGAATGCTGATTAGAAAGTAACTAAATATTCACTAAATCATAGTTTTAGTACAGCTGTTGGATATATTTAAAAAAACTGGTTGTGTTTTAAAACTGTTCAAAACATGGTGTTTTTCATTTAAACAATGAAATAATTCAATACATGAATTAATTGAATATAATACTGGTGAGGTACTTTCCCTATAATTGGGATGATTTTTACCTAATCGACAGCTTAGCTAATGGTGCTCATTTGAAGGTGGTTTGTGGTTAATGCAGGGGTGTTGTTTCTTTATCATGAAACAGAAAAGGGTGAAATAGTCTTTACTGAACATTGATTTCTGATCTTGGTAAGTTAGCATGATGTTCAATCAGGTTTGGTCATTTGTTTTTCTATTTAATATTTAAATGATGCTATATAGATACTTGGCATCCCATGTCCGTGAGGAGGAAAGAACATTTTTTTAGGAAGACCAAAAACTAAAGCTCTTCTAAGATTGTGATTTTAATTTACTCCCCAGTTATTTCTACTGGGAGCATCATATTACAGATACCAGACACATAATCATGCAAGAAAAACATCAACAGAGACAACAGTTTAGGATTATTTTATTTCCATGAATAACACAATCTTTTTTCTGAGTCTGAGCATGAATTCATGGTATTGATCTAATAATAGAAAACTTGGTTAAAAGGGGACTGTTGATGTTTCCAGATCCAGTGGCTAAGTTATTCATACTATTTTCCCCCCAAAGAATATGATAACAAAACAAAATGCAAAGATAACAAACTAGGGAATAAAAATGGCTGTATGTCTGCTTTTGCCCACAAGTACATTTAATATGAAAATATATGGGTATGGTGTGTGTGTGTGTGTGTGTGTGTGTTTATGGGAGGGAAGAGGGTACTACATATATATTTTAGATGACTCCTTTTAAGTTAGAGGAATTTGGAGAAATTGATCCTCTCTAAGGCACCAATATGTACCATATCACTTGAGTATTCAGCATCAGATGTGCTAAAACAATGAAGGGAAGAAACAAACAAAGAAAACTAACACAGGCCATTAAGAGAAGGTAAGGAAACACATGGCATAAGACATCTATGTCCTCCCCTCCATCTTCTCAGTTCCCAATCTTCCAACTCTGTACCCAAAGTGTTTTTACCTCAGAATGGAAGTAAACAATAAAAGATATGGCATCAGCTAATGGTAACCTTGACCTTGACTCTGGACCTCTGGACCCATGACATCAGTGTCTTGTACAAGAGGAAAGTTAGAGGGTTCATATGCAGTCTTATAGCACCATATGGACAAGCATGAGGTGTCCCATGCTGTGACTTGGAAAGTCCTTTCACTGAACCCCCTCCCCCCCAGATTCTGTCACTCAGGGCATCAAATGCAGGCATTTTTTGCATATTTGTTCATTTGTTTAAGATCCACTCATATAGGCAAGACTTAGTCATTAATGATCATACACTGATTAGGAAGACAAAGTTTAATGAATCTTGAAAACAGACTTCTATTTCCAGCCAGCTCATAACTGACAATACAAAATTATCTAAGTCATTTGATCAAAATTGTGCATTCTATCAAAAACTTACTCAAGCTGACTTTACTTCAGCTTTTCCAAGATGAGATCATTATAAAAATAATCTAAAGGAGAAAAAAAATCTCCAAACAACATGTAGTTGTAACTCATATTTCTCAAAAATAAACCAGTCTAGGAGTCAAGATAATAGTCTAATAAGGGTAATAAAATAGTATTTCTGTTTTTGTCACTATGTATAAAATTTCAGAAGCTTCAGCTTTCCTCAGATTTCTCCAACAGACTTTAAGCCGTCCTCATGGGGATAGCCAAAAGCAGTCCGTTCAGCTCACATGCAGAGAATATGGTTTCCTCTTACATATTCTTCTTGGATACCCTAGGGAGTCCTCCAGTTCTCTTGTCTCCTGGTCCAGCTGCTGTGAGGATATGTCTTTCCTCTAATGTTCTGATGTTCAGCCCTGATAGAGTTCTTTTCTTTCCCTTCATTCTACACAGAGGCTGGATTGGTTTGCTGTTTCAGTTAATGTGACTACAGAGATCAATAATTACCTAAATTACAGAAAGCATTACACTGCTATACGGACTACTAGGCTATGGTTGTTCTATTCTCTTCATGTTTTACAGAGATTTTAAGAAACCAGTTCTGTTTAATATATATCCATTATACTCTGGTCTCTGCTATATGTCTTTAAAGGAAGCAAGGAAACATATAACATCTGATCTGTACCCAAATTTTCCATCTTCTCTCAAAACTTAAAATATGTTTCTATGCACTCTCTCTTTTTTTTTAGATTTTTATTTATTTATTTATTTCAGAGAGAGAGAATGAGAGAGAGGGCGCATGAGAGGGGGCAGGGTCAGAGGGAGGAGCAGACTCCCTGCTGAACAGGGAGCCCAATGCTGGACTCCCGGGACTCCAGGATCATGACCTGAGCCAAAGGCAATCGCTTAAACAATTGAGCCACCCAGGCGCCCCTGCACTAACTCTCTTTATTGAAGAAGATATTTGTTCTTTCCAAAGGAAGTTCATTAGTCCTTTATACAAACAGACCCTGGTAGTCATTTAAACAGACTCACTAGACTTGCAGAAATATATCTGAATCCTAGGGTGAATTCAACTTGATCTCTCAAGCTAAGATCCCATCACCATATATGGGCATATATTAAAGTGATAAAATTCTATTCAAGAACAGGCTGTTTTCTTCATTATTTTAAGTAAAATGGTGAATGGGCTTCAAATTGATTATTTTATTATATTTGCCCCTGATGTGCCGTAATTTACCTTTAAGACCAATGGACATTTCTAATTAAGAAACAAAGAGAGTACTGCTTCTTAATATAATTTTGAATGGCAGGGTACCAGGGTAACTGATGGAGTTTCCTGGAAAGAATTAGTGTTATTCCCAAAAGTAACCATGTTGGCCATTCTCAAGGCCTCTTGGGGGACTATAGCACCAAGTGCACCATTTTGATTTATTACAATAATCTATTCAAAGAAGCACTTCTCTAAGAAATTAGTCTTTTGCTGTGATAGACTTTGGTCATGTTTTTCAGACTCAGTCACTCCTAATCCTGTGAACAACAAACAAATAATTGCACATGTCCATACTGGTCATTCTCACATATTTTCAAAACTATTATACATGGGTGATGCCTTGTCATTTTTACATATTCTGTAAAAAAATACATATATGGGAGGTTGATCTAGTAAGAACTTGTAACCTGAGTCTAAATGTGACATGGTTTTTAAAAAGGTGTTTATAAACCATAAAATGCTGTCATTCCTAAGTGATAGGACTAGGGCTATACGAAATTTATAAAGCCCTCCCTTGATGCTCCCTGAATCCTGGTTTAGGATTCAGTCTTCACTCTGCACAGACGCCTAAGCCTCCCATCATCTGCCTGTATCTCTAAATGAGGAAAATGGAGGAGGTTCCAGAAGTCCTGGTCATAAAACGTCCCAAGCATGATATTTTTTGGTATTCTTTTCCAAAAACTGTCTCCTTTAAGCTTATGGTAGTAAAATGCAACTTGATTAAAATTTCTGTATTGGAATGACTAGTTTTGTAAATTTTCAAAACTTTTCCTCTGTAGGTCTTAGCTGCCATGCAAATAAAGGTTTTGACCAAGAATTAAAAATATAGAACTATAGAAGTATTTCTATAATATTTATTTAATCCATTCCTTAGTGAATATTAATCAAATTTATTATAACAATGAGGCTATACCTAATCATTCAAAGAGTCTTCTAATATCAAATTTGTGTCTTCTTTCTTATTCCCTGACTTTGAACTCAAGGAGTTAGAGTTAGCAAATGGGGTCTCTTAGCCTTTTACAATGCTGGGACAAAATAAAGGAAAAAATGACAAAAAAATATATATATATTTTTAAGATTTCTTTATTTTTTAACATAGAGAGAGACAGCGAGAGAGGGAACACAAGCAGGGAGAGTGGGAGAGGGAGAAGCAGGCTTCCAGCGGAGCAGGGAGCCTGATGTGGGACTCGATCCCAAGATCCTGGGATCATTACCTGAGCTGAAGGCAGACGATTAATGACTGAGCCACCCAGGCGCCTGACAAAAATATTTTTGAAGAGTTTAATATATATCAACTGTGATAGGTTTCCATGTTGTTTTTTTCCCTCTACTATCATAATTTGAACAAACTTCCTGACAGAAGGAATTTGATACAATACAGAGGATTCTGGAATTCCCCAAGTCGTCAAACACCGGGATAGAAATACCATCTTAAAGTTTTCCACAATGGAACCTGATTCATAAGACTAAAGGTGTTAAAATATGGGTTATCTATAAGGAAAGAAAGAAAAAGGTCTCTATTGAAAAAGATCTAGAGTAGAGAAAAGAAGAAAAGAGACAGCCAGAAGGAAAATCCGTAAAAGATATCTCTGAGAAAGGTCACTTCAATTGATGTAGGTTTTTCTGTTATGAATTCCTTTTTATGTGCTTAGCTGTTAAGTGTTAAAACTTCCATTGTAAAATGGACTTCAGTTTCACTATGGAATACGGCTCTAACCCCTGCAAATGATGGTCAGTCTCTACATATGTATTTCATTTTATGTCATGTGCTCTTTGCTCATGCTTTCTATTTTTCTTATTTGGTGCACTGATATAAGGGCACTTATCTGTCTGAAATGTCATTGTGTGAATGTGTATTGATATCCTCTTGTGTAAGTGCCTCAGGGACATTCTTTTCTGATGGATGTCCCAGATGTCAGAGTTTACACCTGTTCCTAAGGGTAAAATGTATATGTTAACCAACAAAAATAAAGTTTTATAAGGCTAATATGATTTTAAGTGAAGAAGCTCATGTAAATGGATATAGCAAGGTGTAGAAATATAAAACATCCCATATTTGCTTGAAAAACATATAATTTCCAGAAGAATGCAAGTATGACATTTGAAGGAAAGGTCTGGATTAAATATCATATAATTAAGTGACTAAATAGGGTAGCTTAAGTGAATGGCTTCCTGGTTCCCACAGGTTATGATTTTTCTCCTTGCCCTCACGTTAAATAGCCAATAGATTGGGGGTGGAAAAAAGAAAAGGAAAATTAGAATTTTAATAAATTCCAATCCTTGAACTTAGAGTTTAATAGCTTTATGAGTTCTTTAAAGGTTTTCATCATATGTTTATTTATTTATTTATTTTAGAGAGGGTGGGGTCTGGTAGGGGCAGAGGGAGAGAGAAACTCAACCAGACTCTGCACTGGGCACGGAGACCACCAGGGGGCTCCATCTCATGACCCTGAGATCAGACCTGAGCTGAAACAAAGAGTTCACATTCAACCAACACAGGCACCCTAAGTTCTTTAAATTTAATGCAATCGACAATACAGTTAGTGGTGATATAAGAGTTGGTAGAAGCCTAGATGATATTATCCACTATTACTTATTAGTAATAGTCACTCAAACATCCATTCAACTAATACTTAAGTGCTTAATATGTATCATGCAATGTTCTTGAATATCACTTTAACATCTCTTAGTCTCTATCACCTAATCTGTAAAATGGACAACATTGTCTTCTAACTTAGTGAAGACAGAGGCTAAGCAAGATGGTCTCTTGAACTTAAAGATTTATAATGTTATTATTCTGGGTAAGATTTTTCTATTTCTCATTCTCTCTCTCTCTTTCTCTCAGAAATTAAAAACTATTAGAGACAATAGTAAGCAAGCAAACAACGTAACCCAGAGACAGAAACATAAATTCTTTAGAAGTTAAGTATAGCTCTAGAAGACCAGTAGAAGAGGCTTAAAAAAGGGTTTGTGAAGACCAGCAAAGAAGAGAAAACCAAGAGTAGGAGAGCTTTCTGATTTTAAAAAATAATTTTTCCAGTAATTCTTTGAATTTTAGACCTTTTTTTTAAATTTCCTCCTTCATATGTAAGAGTAGAGAGCAAATCAAATTGAAGAATTGTTTGCAAAGAATTGAAAACTGTTCTAGAACATGATTTTAGTAAATTAACTAAAATGATTGCAAAATACTAAATGTTGGTGATATGACCGATAATCTACTTCCATAATAAAATAAGACAACACAAGGAAGCCCACCTTTGGAAAGGTGGGATCTTTCCATGAAAGGCTTCTGATCATTGTCACATTAAGTTATGGTAATTTTTAATAGAGATCTTTTTAAAAAGCCCAAGGACACTTTGAAACTTCACAATTAAAGTATTTTTAACATATTCCTTTTATTTTTATTCTAAAGATCTCTAATATTCAGCTTTTCTTATAAATAGCTATACTCCAGGTTTATTATTTGAAAAAAGTTTGAGATGATTACACTATTGTTATTATGTTTTTAAAATTCCTTGCCAGAGGAAAATAAGTACTTGATTCATAATCAAACTATTACCAGAATTTAATTTGAATTGGGAACAGGAGCATTTAAAAGAATGAAAGGCCTAGGTTAGCTGATTTCCTGAATGGCATGGCCATCTTAGAAATTCAAAATGGAAGGTTAACTATTATTTGATTATCTATGGTTGTATGGAAATTTCATTATTGCTGATTTTGAGGGCTCTGAATATATAAGTCTGTGAACACACACACACACACATTTCTGTATATTAGCCCTTCGTTAGTTAAAAGGGCAGGATGAATTTTTACAAATTATATATTATTGTCTGAAACTTCTTTCTTGCCAGGCTGCTCCCTTTCCTGATTCTTTGGCTAAAGAGGGCAGACTTTTGTAAGGACTTTTTAATGTCTACAGCCCTTGGCATTTCTGGACTGCCAGCTTCAGCTAGGATATATGAGGCAAAAAAGAAAATTCCAGGAAATCACCATGCTATCTTTCCTTGGGTCCCCAAATCATAGTTGGTCTGCCTTCTTCTCTAACCTTTCAGAGTCTTCTTATGGCTATGTTACATATAATTCCAGGGTTATTAGTTATACTTAGTGGGAGAAATGACTTCACTTTCCAAAAGTGAAGTCCCAAAAGATTTTTAAAAGTTAATACCATATTAACCTTTAAGAGATAGTTTCTATTAAGTATTAGTAAGGGGTAACAATTCTTCTACACAACACAGGATAATATAGTTATTTATGCTCTTTAGTTCTATCTGAAAGAATCATTTAAATTCATGATGATGATCATAGAGTATTTGAGTTAAAAATATCCTGAATGATCATTTAATCCTTCAAATCTCACACTTAATAACAGCTCTCTGATTAGTAACCAAATACTTAATACCTAGAAAGTTAGTGACTTTCTTAGCTGTCGAGCAGCAAACCTCATAAAATTTAGTAAATGCTCAGTTCGTACTTAAAGTTATTGAAAGATGCTCTGAGTTTGATTGTAGTTAAATTTTCAAATTCTGCCCTCTCATTGCAACTCTTCCATTATTTTTTTAATCACAGTTATTAATATAAATATGTCTTTACTTGTCTTGGGTTCATTTGTCTTAAAATTAGGCTTACATGTTCTTTATGAAACTTGGGAAATATATCATACCAGATCTGTGACTTATCAGCATAGCTAAAGATACCTACAATTAGCCATACAACTTATCATCTTTACCAGTTATATTTATAAACACGATTTCCTATTTCTCTTTGTCACAAATCAAAATAGTTCAGAAGACATCATTGGTACCATGCTCCCACTTACCCCCAACAACAGCCCATTCTCTACATAAATTAATTTTAAAATATACATACAAATCAGATTATTTTACATCATTCCTGCTCAAGACTCCCTGGTAATTTAAATTCATACATAAAATAAAACGTGCCTTTAAACCTTACCTGATCTGTATCTTGCCTCCTCCTTTGACTTCAGTTCTTTCCCCATCTTCATCACCCCCAGCTCCCCACCCCTGCCACCCAAAGTTACCATATTTCATCCATACTTGTATGCTCTCTGTCCTTGAACACATCTAACTTATTTCGTGGCTTTTACACAAACCATTACCTTTCATTCATGTATCGGACCAAATGTCATTTCTCTGATCTCATCATTCTATTTTTGCCTAGTACTTAGCATTATCTGAAATGACCTTATGCATTTGTTTGCCTGTTTTTTTTTTTTTAAAGATTTTATTTATTTATTTGAGAGAGAGAGAATGAGAGAGAGCACATGAGAGGGGGGAGGGTCAGAGGGAGAAGCAGACTCCCTGCCGAGCAGGGAGCCCGATGTGGGACTCGATCCAGGGACTCCAGGATCATGACCTGAGCCGAAGGCAGTCGCTTAACCAACTGAGCCACCCAGGCGCCCTGTTTGCCTGTTTTTATTTTGTTTCCCTGACTAAAGCACAAGCTCCATGAAAGCAAAGAACTTGCCCATTGTAGTCACTGTAACTTCCCATGCCAGATATTTCATATATGCTTCCCATGCCAGGTAAGAGTTAATATAAAATGTAGTTAAATTAATTTATTGAATGAATAATTTAAGCTTTTATTGTTGATTGAAAATTATCATGCTGAATATTTGTTACACTATTATCTTGCAATATTGTAAGCTATTTTAGGAGCATTGAGAATCTAAGAACTTTATGTCTCCAGATTTCTGTACATTTTGAGTGCTAATGTGTTTGGTTTTCTTAGGTTCATTGACTTATCTTTCTGTTGACAGTAAACCTCCCTATTGTTTTGAAATCAAGAAAAGGCAATTTAGTATGCACTGTATGTAAAGTAAAGGTGAGAAGGTTTTGAACGAGGATCTAGGCCACTCTTGTGTAAGAAAAGCATATAAGCTTTCCTTATCATATTTTGGGGCATCTGTTGGTTATAGTACTGAAAAGCATTTTAAAAAATTGACTTTCTGTATGTACACAAAAAAAGACCCAACTTACAAAACTCTGCTTGATAAAATTTTACCAAGTAAACATACCCCTGTGACTTCCTCCCAAATCAATAAATGTAAATATAATCTATAATTTGGAAGCCTCCTTCTACTTCTTCCCAGTCATTGGTTTGGTTTCAAAGATTAGAAAATTATTTTTGATTTCTATCCACCATCAATTAGTTTTTATTTAGAATTTTATAAAAATAGAATCATAACTAGGGTTTTTTTGTTTGTTTGTTTTTTTTTTTTGGTATTTGTCTTCTTTGGCTCAACAGAACCTTTGTAAGATTTATCCATATTTTTGCATGTAATAGTAGTTCATTCTCATTGTTTAGTTTAGAGGCTTGTTTAGTTATCTGGCCTCAGAATTCCAAATGGAACTTTAAGATGGTAGGATAGATACATGTTTAATTTTCTGAGAAAATACCTGAGCAATTTCCAAAGTGGTTGTAAAATTTTCTATTTCAACAGCAATGTACAAGAGCTTTAGTTTTTCCATTTTCTTGCTAACACTTTTCAATCTTAGCTATTCCAGTGGGTATCTCATTACAGTTTTAACATTTTCCTGATAATTAATGATGTTGAGTACCTTTTCATGCACTTATTGGAAATTATATATCTTCCTTTATAAGTGCCTGTTCAAGTCTTTTGCTCATCTTTTAAAATTAAGTTTTACTAAGTACTTAGAACAAAGGTTGTCATTCTCAGCATTAATACTGTTGAAAGGAGAAAAGTATAAATAAAATAGATGCGGGTACAGGTAGAGTAAAAGCAGACTCAGCCTCGTGGAATCCAGCTGGTCACAATATGGGGAAACAGTGCTTGGACAGAATCTCAGAGGATTTAGGATCAGAATTTAAGCTTATGGATTAGTTGTTATTTACTACTTGAATATCAGCTTATTGACAAAAAAGGGAGGGGCCAGTTTAATAAAACACTGTGTTCTCTTTTTTTCCTCAAATAACCGGAGGCTTAATTATTTATATTCAATTTTAGAAGATTTTTAATTTTTTAAACATTAACAAATTATTAGCATTTCAAATTGACCCTTCGTAGCTATTAATAAGGGTTCACATATTTTAAAAATGTAAACTAATAAAATATTTGTCTCTTCACAAAGTTGAAATTGAAAGAATTGCCTTTTGATAGTCTACCAGTCATCAAATTCTCATCATGATATCCATCTGTTGTTTTTCTTTTATTGTTACAAGTGAAATGATACATTTTACAAGTAACATAATCAAGAAATGGGGAATTAGGTGTAGTTATAAGATACTCGGGAGTTCAGGATTCAATGACATCTTGTGTAAAAAAGGAATTGAGGCAATTTTACTTAAATCTAGACGTACAGGGCACCTGGGCTGACATCCAGGTTACAGGAATAAACATCATACTTCATCACTATGTGTTTTTACCAAATACTGACATTTTTTAGAAGTGTGCTTCCAGAATGATGCTTTAGTAAGTTAAAGCAAGACAAGGAGTTCCCCAACAGTATTCTGATACATTCATCTCAGAAGTACTCTGATGTTACCTAACATCCTCTGTCTTCCTTTAAGTTATATTAATTCCAAGATGCTTACCCTTATTTGGTATCATAGCAATACAAAGAGAATCTCAATTTCCCAAATCATGTTACTGCCTTTGCCAGAAAACTACTTGCACTATAAAAAAGAAAAACCAAGGCTGGCTATTATGTGTAGCTAGTGAATGAGAGTGCTATCATTTCTGCTTCTTTATTTTCAATACTCTATTGTTATCAATTATCTATCAAAAGCTATAAAAGAGATGTTTACTGAAATGTATGAAGCCTCAGAATATAACTAAAGATAAATGCTAAATTATATATAATGTAATCTGCTTGCATAAAAGAACGATATTGTAGATTACATTTTCAACTATGCCACACACTTAGCATCAACAGAAAACAACAGAGTTAGCCATGGAGTTAAACCAGCCCATGCCAATTTTGTTATTTCATATGCTGCTGTCAAAGCAATAGCTCTGGAAGAAATCCAAATGGAAACTCAAATCAATAGCACTCTGTATTCCAAAGGGTTTATGATGGGACCAGAAGTATAACAAATGTGACTTGAGGGCACAATGTTCTAAGAAGAAAAAAATGACATATCTCACATAAAGGATGAGCTGATTATAACTAGAGGGGGGCAAATTATAATATGTGCATGGATATTCTGATAAATAAGAACACAACAATATTATAGCTATATGAAATAATATACTCTACATACTCAAAATCCAAAGTTTCACTATCTGATCTAATTTTAGCTCAGAGTTTTTTTTTGCACTTTACATATTAAATTTTATTACTACTAGTATAACAATCTGTTGCTTTGTTTTCCTTTCCTTCGAGAACATTTCTTCTCTTTCCATTTATTGTAAACTAAAGGAAGCTATTTATTGTCAGATGATAAACATGTCAACAATATCTATTTGTACATAGAAGTAGAAAAGTTTCTTAGGCAAAATGAGCATTTTTTTCCCGAAGTAACAAAATATGTCATTCATCTAGGTACAAATATTTCATTTATATTAGTGTAAACATGAGGCAAAAATATAAAATTCTCACCTTTTTAATGATTTCTTTGGGCATGATACCAGCATGAGGCTGGGAATTTTAGAGTAATTTTCCCATAAATTTGCTACAGATTTACCAGACAGATGTTGGTTAGAAATATTTGTGTGTGTGGGAGCCTGGGTAGCTCAGGCAGTTAGGATCTGCCCCTTGATTTTGGCTCAGGTTATGTCCTCAGGGTTGTGAGATCCAGCCCCACATCGGGCTCCTCACTGAATGTGGAACCTGCTTAAGATTTTCTCTCTCCCTCTCCCTCTGTCCCTCCCCTCCCACCTACTGCCCACATGTGCACTCTCTCTCTCTTTCTAAATATATATGTATATATATTTGTGTGTGTGCATGTGTGTATGTGTGTGTGTGTGCACGTAAGCCATCTTCCCTTGAATCACTCTAGAATCTGGGCTCTAAGGATAAAAATTTGGTCCCAATATGAAACATGCAAATGGGAAGGAAGGAGTTCAGTTCCCTTCTTTCCCAATTACATTTAAATCTCACCATAAAACTGTCCGTATTTCCTTTTCTTAACAAAATATAAATATTCAATGGGTTAAACTTGCTAAAGTACACCAGGAAGCAGCTTATCTTTCTCTCTACTCCACAACCTTTCAACCTTCTTTCTGATCTCCCTTCCCTTGCCTTTTGATGGCAACTCAAGCCTATCCCATGAGTTTACAGTTACTTTCAGATATTAGAGGTGTTTTAATTTCAGATATTAAAAACTTCAGCCCAACTCATATCAAAACATCAATTTCTCCTTCCATTTAACTACTACCCCCAATCTAGTCTAACATATGGCTAGGCAAGTAGCATCAAGGAAAGGGACATGCATTATCTCTTAATTTTATCTAGGTTTTGTGGAAACTAAAGCATTTACAATTTGGGGAGGGGCACCCCCTTTACAAAAAATACGACAAATTAATAATACAAAATATGGTCCCTGGCATCCCAAGGAGATCTGTGCAAATGAGGGGCTCTGAAGTTTGAGTTTCATTAGTTTTAAGGTAAATCCACCCCTGCCTTCACTTTGCACTTCCTCTCTTTCTCCTCATCCTCTTCATTCTTTCAAGAACAAAAGCATAATGAAGAAGGCCTCGAGGTGATAAAAGGTCTTTTGAGTAGGTGGAATTATTGGCTATTCCTTCTTGGCTCACACTGGCTGGTTTTTGCCCTCTGTCATGGCAGACATCCAAACACTTGTACTTTTATGAAGCGTATTATTGGATTCTTTATGAACCACTCCTCTCTACCCACCCCATGGTGACCTGCACTATTATATATTCTCTGGCAAAAATGTGGCAATCCTGAGCTGACCTTTTGAGTTCACTCTCAGCTAGTGCCTCTGGCAGTTTACATACTAGGTCCTCACTATGACAAGTATCCTTTTTTTTTTTTTTTTAATTGGTGAGGGAGGGGCAATACTTTCAATAGTACTTCAGCCTAGCTATTTTCCACAATATCCACTTGACTCAAAGGAATGTAAACCCCCTTGTTTGTCAAATTGTAGAATTTCAGCTTGCTTCTACTATGACTTCTCTTCTCTTTACCTCATTTGTGTACAGGTGGGTACTCCAGGCATCCTTCCAGCTTCAAAACTTTCAATGTGAGAGTCAAGTTGCAGTGTCTTGGCTGCCAAAACTCTAGGGGGCAACAGGTCAAGCTCTCCTAAAATGTCAATAGTCTCCACCCTGGCAGCAACACCCTGGGTTTCTGAGCTCAGGAACATGCAATCAGGGAGTAAAAGAAGTTAATTTCTCCTCCTTGACCCCAATTTCTCCTAATCTCTTCAAGGATTTTTAGAGCTTTCTAATGTACTTTAAGGGTATCTACAAGGAGGAGAGGGAAATCCTGACAGTTATCTTTATTCTCACAAATTCCTTCACCTAAAGAAATCTGGTCCTTATTGATACACCCTTAGCCTTAATCTATATAGTTTTCAAGTGAGTAATGGTCGCTGGGTTAGTTTGGCTTTCTTTTCATCAATCCCATTATGATGTGTGTAGTACTTATCTTTGGATTGTGTCATTTGGATTAGCAACCAATAGCATAAGCAATGTGGCTTTAGCCAAGATTATAACAGGAAAAGTCCCATTCTAAATGTTGTTGTGCTTTTCCTTACTGGCTGTGAAATGACCAAGCCACTATTTAGTCCAAATTAAATACTGGCTTTGTGACCTAGAAATAGAAAAGTGATTGAGCCAGAATTCTTCTGTTCCTTTATGGTTTATGGAATACCAGTATAAAAGTTTGCGAAGAAGTGCAAACATATTATTTAAGATGAGAGACGGGCTTTTAAAGATGTCTCAAAATTATCAATGTTTAAGTTATATGGGAGCTCAGAACTCTTTCTCTTTTTTGCACTTGACTTCCTGGTTGATCTTTATTAAATGAAGTTTTTATAATTTCAAATTTTTCTTTCCCCTTTATACTTCTTAGAAATCTTTTAGCAGCTATTCATCTTGCATTGGCCAGAGTCCATCTTTATTCACTTGGGTATTTAAGTCTCTGTTATTAGAGCTTAAGCCTTCTGGACAGTCTTATTTTTATTCTATTCCAACTTATTTGATCCATTTTATATAATCTACTGCCCAAACACTCTCCCAAGAACTTATTTATATACTCCCTATACCCGGAATTCTCCTCTTTTTCATTCTGCCTTATCTCTATTCATTCTTCAATAAAATCTCTCTAATACATCAACACAGAATGGATGGATGGTCCTTGTGCAGAACTTCTAGTATGTTTTTATTTTTTTCTGCTTATGAGACACAGTTGGCTATATATCACTTATTTTTTGTGGTTTTTTTCCTTCAGTCACTAGTATTGAGCTACTACCCTATTCAGAACACATGTAGTAATTTATCTTCCCAACTGCATTGTAATCTATGAGATTTTGCCTTACATGCATAGAACTATGCCTTGAAGGTGCTTATTAAATCTTATATTTTCATTGATTCACGTATGAAATAATTGATAGAGCAGCCAAGGAAAGAGAATTTCTATATGTACAGACTAAACAAAATAGCCGAATTTTAAGAATAGAATTAAGAGGTTCTCTTATATCAACCATTTGAGAGTCACACTGTCAGAGGCAACAACCTCTCCTCTTCTTCTTCACCATCTGCTCGGCAGCCACAAAGCAGCAGCCATGCATGAATGCCTGTCCATCCATGTTGGCCACGCTGGGGTCCAGATTGGCAATGCCTGCTGAGAGCTCTGTTGCCTGGAACATGGCATCCAGCCTGATGGTCAGATGCCAAGTGACAGGATCACTGGGGGGAGATGACTCCTTCAACACCTTCTTCAGTGAAATGGGTGCTGGCAAGCATGTGCCCAGGGCAGTATTTGTAGACCTGGAGCCCATAGTCATTGATGAAGTTCACAATGGCACCTACTGCTGGCTTGTCCACCCTGAGCAGCTCATCATAGGCAAGGAAGATTCTACTAATAACTATGCCGAGGGACACTACACCATTGGAAGGAGATCACTGACCTTCTCATCACCTCTCTCTGTCGATTATGGCAAGAAGTCCAAGGTGAAGCTCTCCATTTATCCAGCCGCCCCCCCGCCCCCAGGTTTCCACACCACCCTGGAGCACTCAAACTGTGCCTTCATGGTAGACAATGAGGCCATCTATGACATCTGTTGTAGAAACCTTAATATTGAATGCCTAACCTACACTAATCTGAATAGGTTGATAGGTCAAATTGTGTCCTCCATCACTGTCTCCCTAAGAATTGATGGAGCCCTGAATGTCGATCTGACAGAATTCCAGACCACCGGGTGCTCTATCCCCATATCCACTTTCCTCTAGTCATATATGCTCCTGTCATCTCTGCTGAGAACCAGAGAAGCTTTCTGTAGCAGAGATCAGCAATGTGTGCTTTGAGCCAGCCAACCAATGGTGAAATGTGACCTTCACCATGGTAAGTACAAGGCTTGCTGCCTGTGGTACCCTCGTGATATGGTTCCCAAAGATGTCAATGCTGCCATTGCCACCATCAGGACCAAGTGTACCATCCAGTTGGTGGACTGGTGCCCACTGGCTTCAAAGTTGGCACCGATTGCCAGACTTCCAGCGTGGTACCCGGAGACTTGGCCAAAGTACAGCGAGCTGTGTGCATGCTGAGCAGCACCACAGCCATTGCTGAGGCCCGGGCTCACCTGGACCACAAATTTGACCTGATGTATGCCAAGTATGTCTTTCTTCACTGGTATGTGGGTGAGGGCATGGAGGAAGGAGAGTATTCTGAGGCCTATGAGGACATGGCTGCCCTTGGGAAGGATTATGAGGAGATTGGTGTGGTTTCTGTTGAAGGAGAGGGTGAAGAAGGAAAGGAATACTAAAGTTAAAAATGTCACAAAAGTTTGTCTCCCTCTCTGATTTCTCCCCCTTCAGTTTTCCCTCCATTCTCCTGTGGTCCTCTGTGCTATTCCTTATATTCCACATATGAGTGAAACCATATGATAATTGTCTTTCTCTGCTTGACTTATTTCACTTAGCATAATCCTCTCCAGTTCCATCCACGTCAGTGCAAATTGTAGGTATTCATCCTTTCTGATGGCTGAGTAACGTTCCATCGTATATATGAACCACATCTTCTTTATTGCAACTAATGAATTGTTGAACACTACATCAAAAACTAATGATGTACTATATGTTGGCTAATTGAACATAATAAAAAAATAAATAAAAACAAAAATATCAAACCTCATCTAAAAAAAAAAAATGTCACAAAGGTGCTGCTTTTACAGGGAAGCTTATCCTGTTGTAAATATTGAAAAGTTGTGCTCTGGTCAGCTAATTTGTATGTAGCACGTATACTGTCATATACAATTACTGACCTATGCTTTAAAACATGATGCTTTGTTACATCACCCAATTATCCCATTCCCCAGCTGAAGGGGAGGTGGGTGGGGGGATGGGGTAATTGGGTGATTGGGTGATTTTTATTAAGGAGGGCACTTGATGTAATGAACTCTGAGTGTTGTATGCAACTGATGAATCACTGAACTCTACCTCTGAAACTAATAATACAGTATATCTTAACTAAACTGAATTTAAATAAAAAGAAAAAAAAAAAAAACAAGAAAAAAGACAGACAAAAAACCGGAAAAAAAAAAACCATGATGCTTTGTTATAGACTCAAGCTGACCATTTCTCTGATGAGTTTGAATAAAGTATTCCCTGTCTTAAATGGAAAAAAAAAGAATAGAATTAAAATAATTTACTTTTTTTATTTTAGGAAGCATATGCATGGGGAAAAAAAGGTTATCTGGAAAACAATTCATCAAAGAGGCTATAACAACTTACTATGACATATTTTCTGTTATCAACTATGTCCATCTGAGCAAGTGGCAGTCGTGGGTCAGCACAACAAGAGTTGGAGGGGATCTTTTGGTTTTCCTCCTTCCCTCTGCCCTCCTCCTCCTTCTTCATCTCCTTTTGATTAGGTCACATTATATAATGTTTAGTTACTTTTGTCATTCAGAGCATCATCACAATAGACAAAGATGAGGGGCAGAGTCTCTCATTCTTTTCCAAGACCACAGAGTGCACAGAGTGTATAGCTAGCTTTTTTTTTTTTTTTTGGCATTTATGCTATTGGTTAGAAAGAGGAGTTAATAGAGATCCTATACAGTTATATCCAGAATGTACCACACCCACTTACTCAAGCTCAAGTGTTCATAATATTTGTTCCCTCTGCTTCCAGCCTTGGCTCCCTTCAATCCATTACAATTTCAGAAACTGAATGATACTTTAGATTATAATTCACACCATTTTCCCTTCCGGCCTAAATCTGACAATAATCTGCCATAATATTCAGATTAAAGCCAGGGTCCTTACAATTAACTTTAAGTTACTGTATGACTGCTCACCTCTGTCCATTCCATCCACCCTATAATTCCACTTCATCTGCTACTACTCTTCCCCTTTTTCACTTTCAGCAACTCCTCCACAGGGCCTTTGCACTTGCTATTGCATCAGCCTGCAAAGCTCTTCCCCCCAGATGTCCCATGACCTTTTCTCATACTTTCTTCAGCTTTCTTACTTTTTCAAACATCACCTTCCCCTATGTCACCCTATGTACAATGACATTTCCCCCATCCTTTTCACAGTTTTATTTTCTTTCCCAGTTCTACATATTTACCAACTTCCTTTATTTATTATCTGTTCTCCTCTAATGGAATATATATTCCATAAGCACAGGAAGTTTTGTGTGTTATGTTCACTGTTACATCCCTAGCATGTAGCACAGCACTGGATGCTAAATAGGAGTTCAATGAATATTTGTTGGATGAATGAATGAGTACTTACAGGAATGCCAGAGTACCAAGGCAATGGGGGCTATATGACAATGTATAAAACATAACCTTTATGATCAAGGAGTTCAAAATATGTTGGTGAAGATCACTATGAACATAATGAAGATAAAACAAGCCCAAAATAGGTTACAAAAAGTATTATGGTAAAGACTTCTTTGAATTTGAGTGGGACAACAGTAATAATTATGCTTAATCCTGCAGAATGAGATTTGAATATAAGAAAATGGAGGTAAAACCTAATTTTTGGCTAATAATAGAGCACGAGAAAAACAATAAGCCAGTGTTAGGCAAATATGTTGCCTGTTGAGGTAGAGTTGATAATGGAGTTTGGTGGAAGCGTTGATTTGAGGAAATAGAGTGCAGATAGAAAGGTTAGATCAGTGCCATGTCAGAGAAGATTTTGAATGTCAGATGAGGGGAGTGAGTGATATTTTATAGACAGCAGGATACCTTGTAAAATTTTTGAGCAGGAAAATGAGCTGGTCATACCTGTGCTTTGGAGGAATAAATGGGAGTGAGGGAGAGAGCAAGGACAGATTGGAAGCAGAGAGATTAATTAGAAAATTATTGAAATATTTGTGGAAGTGCAATGAGAGCTAAAGCAGATAGTGGCAACAGGAATGGAAATAAAAGGTTAGATTCCAGTGATAACAGTGGGTAGGATGGAAAGAACTTGGTGACTAATTTAATGTTTATCGTAAAAGTGCTGTCCATTATCCATGCAGATAATGTTTTGGCCTAACTATCAACGAGAGTGATCATTTGAATTAAAAATTTTGTTTTATTTCTATTCAGTCCTGGGATTGTACAGATCCTAGGGTGTGAAAATATGTTTAGAAGCAGAAAGTCCTAAGGATCCTTTCTTTGCATGGCACTAAGGATTCATATGGAATAAAAATTTACTCCGAGCCTGAAATTTCCAGTGATGTCAGAAGCTCAGAGTTAGACTAATTTGTGCCTGTAACCATCAGATTCAAACAATGGTCTGGCACATATGGGAAGCCAGTCATCCTCATTGCCTCAATCCCACTAGGGAATGATAAAAGAAAAAAATATTCTTAATGTGAAACATTTCATGCTTGCAAGAGGAAGATGAGCAGCTCTTTCGATGAGAATAAAACCTCCAAAAATATCTCTCAAATTAGAGCAGGAGGCTTGCATACTAGGAAACAAAACACAACAAACAAATAAAGGTGATCAAAACATGCTCAGAATAGCTGAGCAGCAAACAAAGACAGAAAGGGTTATGTTGAGGACACAGCGACATAATTGGATTCTTCTGCCAATCCCGGTAATTAAAATGGGACACTCAGTACCTTAGTTGCTCTGCAATCCCATAATATGTTTGAGATTAACAACCCTTGAATCTTGGTTTTACTGCTATATTATTTGAATATACAATACGTATCTCTTGCCATTTTCAGAATACACAGATCAGGGCTCCTGTAGGGCTGAGAGGATTTAGAAACAGCTAACGAGAGAAAGCCTGACTCTCGCTCTCCATCTCACTTCCCTCTGCCTGGATATTTGGGCCAAATTTGAACAGAAAACAAACAAACAAAAAAGAGGAAGTAGCAAGCTTGCCTTCAGTGATTTAAACCTTTGCTTTCCTATTTCTGAGAAAAAACAGTTGTGTTTTGTAGCTTTGCATAGTCACTTCTCTGTTTTGCCAGCATGGTGGGTGTGTGTGTGTGTGTGTGTGTGTGTGTGTGATTTCACCAGTGCCTTGTAAAAATTAAAGATATAAAATGCGTTGTTGGCTTGAGCTGCCTGGCTGGGTAATCTGTGAGGGACCGTTATCTTCACTGACACTGCTTTACCCCATGCACTTCAAACCGCCTGTGTCTCAGATCCCTGCTGCACCCATCTGCGGAGGTGGTATGGGAACTCAGGTCTCCTCATTGGTCTGTGACCTTACATGGCTGGTGCCCACAGGTAACCCACAGCTGGCTGGTCATGCCAACCAGCCACATGCAGGAGAGTCTGCACATACAAAGATCCCTCTGTTGCTGAAAGGCTTTTCTGACTATAGATGGTAATTTCAGCTGAATTCCTGCTTGCAGAATGAGAGCTCCTCCAGGCTCTTGGGGAGGTGCTTGTGAGGCAGCAGAGATGGTATTACAAAGGAGACCAGAAGTACATGCCAGTAATTAATATTATGTCTTGTCCCCAAAGACATTCCTGGTCCCTTTATATGTTAGTTATCTGATCCTCCAAACCCCTGAGAGGTAATGATGAAGTTCATATAAACACTGAGCTTTATATGTAATTTCTACTATTAAAAGGGAGGGAGGTAAACAAATGCATATAAAGCAGGTCGGTAATGCCTAAGAAAAATCTCAGTGATATTGGGTATGCAACCCAGAGGACAGGAACTCGTGAACACTTGTGTTTTAGGCTGAAGGGGTTGGTTCCAGTACGTCTGGTCATGGTGACAGGTATCACAAAGAGCCTGGAGTAGAAGGAATTTGAAAGGGCTTAAAGAGAAAGTATAGGAAGTGTCTGCAATATTTTACTTCTGTTTCATCCCTGGACTGATACCTCTTGTGGAACAAAACCCGGCCAACGGCAGCTCGGAACTAGTTCAGCCTGGCATGGTGAGGAACAGAGCCCAGTTCACAGCTCACCTGTCTGGTTAGTGAAAGAGGAGGTGAGCAGAAGACCAGAGGTGCATCAGTGATTATTCTTACCTCAGTGTACACAGCTGTCAATCTTTACAGGGTACTGGCCATAGCCAGAGAACAAGTGGAAACTCACATTTTTAAAAATGACTGAAATTATATATCAACTACATTTTAGCATTAAAATAATAGGCACTCCTAAGGTAAATGTCTAGTCTAAGCATGTGGAAAATCCCATAAATCATGCTTTTAATCATTTTTTTTAATTTTTTTTTTTTTTTTAAGATTTTATTTATTTGTGAGAGAGACAATGAGAGACAGAGAGCATGAGAGGGAGGAGGGTCAGAGGGAGAAGCAGACTCCGGGCTGAGCAGGGAGCCTGATGTGGGACTCGATCCCGGGACTCCAGGATCATGACCTGAGCCGAAGGCAGTCGCTTAACCAACTGAGCCACCCAGGCGCCCGCTTTTAATCATTCATTTATCCAATAGATATTTACTGCAAGCTTCGCTGCAGCATCGGTTGCTGCTGGTGGTATGTGGGATGATCACTGTTTTCAGAGGGTTTCTAGACTAGATGATCAACTTGGTCGAACTTGCTTGAGAAAAATGGGACACTAGAAGCAGATGTGAATGTTGTTAGGCTAAAGGAACATTAGAAGTACTGACTGGAGAGAACAAGGATGGATTTCTTTTTAAAAAACAAAAAGATATATCCTTCCCGCCCCATCTCCTATTTATATTGTTGCAATTTTAAAAGGACTAAAAGATTATCATGGAGCAGGAACCCGGCCACAATACAGTCTCATGAATGCTGAATATGATCTTCCCCCAAAGATTCAAAATAGCCAGGAGAAATCTGATGATTCTGTTGTTTCTAAGAGGAAATTCCATCCTATCTTGTGATTTAATTTAGTTAAAAAGTTCTGATTTGTGATTTACTTCACAAATTCTTCATTATTTCAAGAGAATCATGCCATCTCTTGATCCTCAATGGCCAAATATTTTTAATTCATATGCAATAAAAATAAAACATGATGTACTTTACCTCGAGGATGAAGACAGGGCACTGTAAAATAAAACAACTGACAAAGTATCAAAACTCTTCCAACGTGGACAATCTCTGCATTCCTATGATCTTTATTTATTTTTTTAAAAAAAGATACCACCTATGAGAAAAATCAAAATAGATTTTTCTGCCCAGAAAAGTCACACTAACCTCTTGTAACTATTTCTGTCAGTGGAAAAATACCCTTAATCACAACAAGAGCCCTACTTCTTCTGAACACCAGTATTGTTCCAATGGCTGTTGGAGTTTGAGCATTTGGGTTCAAGGAGAATTTTAGGACCTGAGAATATCAGGAGAAAAATGCTCAAGTTTGGGTCTCCATGTGCTCATCTGGAGTTACACTTCATAGCAGATGCTCCCGGAGCGGGGGGGGGGGGGGAGGGGGGCGGGGGCGCGGGCGGGGAAGGGAAGCAGATGCAGCTGTGGAGAGGCCCTGGCCTCTGCTCTGGGATGCTGTTCCACATAGCTGGGGCTCCGTGCTCGTGAATGTGGGAGCTGCACAGCACTGTGACGGGTGCAGTGGTTCAGTTGCTATTAGCGAGCGTCATTGTGCCCTGATTGCAAGCGCTCGAGTGTTCAGAGGGGGAATCAGGGATACCAAATGGAGAGAGACAATACACAGGAGCCCAATATCTTTAAGCGGGTAAATTATCTTTTCCTTGAGAAAGCAGAAACTGTTAATGGCTAAATCTGCCAAGACATTTTATAATAGAGGTAAATAAAGAAACAAAAGATTGTTCCAGTACTTTTGTGTGCAATTACAGCGCATCATTCAGTACCCTCAATGTATCTAGGATCACGGACATAAAGGTCTGGATATATCATAAAAGGTGCAATTTGGCTTGATTTTTGTCTTTAGGAAAAATGCTTTGTAACTGGGGATTTTTCATCTGTGCAGTGATATTTGATATCGTATTTCTATCCTGAATCAACATATGAGCAAAAGTAAGTTTTATTCCTATTTATCTTCTATCTTTTCCCTCTTACAATCCATTTTAGTGGACTATCTTTCCATCAAGACTAAATTTTGTTAGTCAAGGCTTCTTCTGTTTTAGATGATAAAGTAGTTACTGATTTATAAAATTAGGTTGGGGGAAAAATTTGAGTCTGTGAAATGAGGAGTTGTCGGAAACAGCAGAGCTGAGCAGGCTGGATGATGCTGGCTTAGCCTCCCTGCCTGTCTTCTCTGTCTCAAATGGGATGCTTTCACCTGCCGCACTAGAAAAGGGAGGCCTCCTTTCACCTCTGGGTTACTTCAGGACATGCTGAAGGAGAACTGACCTCCTTACCCCCATGCTGTGCCTGCACCCAGTCACTCCATTGGTCACATGGTAGAAGGCCAGAAGTAGAAGTTACTTCTCTGATGTCACAACGGAGTACATTTGATTGCTAAAGCAATTTCCTAAGTATCCTGCTCTCAACCCTCTCAGAAATGACAAGTAGATTGATAGAAGAAAATATGTCATATCCTTAAGATGAGGTGACATGACCAAGTAGGATAACCATAGGATGTGTTGTCAGAACTCTTGGGTTCATGTTCAAGTACTGCATTTACCAGCTGAGAAGAGTAAGCCATTTAATCTTCCTGAGCTTCATAATGCAAATATATAGAAGAACGGTAATGCCTCTACCACCTAATTTACAGTGATTCTATGGTGACTGAATGGGAGATGGATATGCAAGCATATTTTCAACCCAGAAGCCTAAAATTTGCTATTGATATTTCCCTGTACCTGGCACGTTCTCAGTATGTACACATTGAATGAAGGA